>NW_018165227.1:930774-995707 GCF_001263595.1 Phalaenopsis equestris
TAATTTTAGTTTGAATTTAAAATTTTAAATCAATTTTGTAATTCATTTGTCTTAATTTTATTTTAAATTTATACTTATTGATTTATGTTCCTTTTATTTTTTAATTTCAAGTTATTTTTAAATTTGGATTAATCGTATTTCAAGTTTATTTTATCTATTATTTTAATTTTATTTGAATTTAATTAACTCTTTATTTATATTTATTAAATTTATTTAAATTTTTAATCAATGATTTATTTAGGTTTTTCAAAACTTAATTTTTTGTTATTGAAATTTAATTTTGTTAGTGCTTAGTTGGAGGTTTAGTTAAGATTACATGATTTGATTTTTGATTTTTTTTTTTAATTTAAATGTGATTTTCCTTATAGATTTTCGTTTGAATTTAAAATTTCATGATTTCGATTTATCTGTTTAATTTCAAACAACCTAATTTTTATTTCAATCAAGTAATTTCTTTCATCTTTATTTCAATTTAAATTCAACCATGATTTGAGATGAACGCAAAACATGTTCGAGTTCGGCATGAACCAACACCATGAGTTATAAGAAGAAATGCTAAGCCTGCTTGAGTGGGTTATAGGGTTAAAAGGCACTTAAATCACACGCTCAAGTTTCTAAGCTCAATGGGTCAGTTAAAAACATGTTTGAGACATATTTGAGCACTCAACATTGATTCTAATAACTCAAATTCAATTGACTCAACACAAAAATTTTAAATATTAAAATCAAGTATATTTTAAACTAAAGGGAGTGAAGAATCGGTGTAGGATCTACTTTTGGGTCTCATTAATTTACTAGTCATTTGGGATATTCTTTAATGAAGACTTCGGGCCAGATCCTGTGATATAATGGAATAGGAGGGAAGAGAGGAAGACCTCACCAAACTCTTTCAATCACCTCAAAAGGACCAATAATGCAAGGTTGAAGCTTTACACTCTAACCAAATCATATAACCCTACGCATATGTGAAACTTTCAGAAAATCATGATCCTTGTCATTGAATTCAATCTCTCTGTACTTGATGTCAAAATGTTTTTTATGATGATTCCTAACAAACATTCTCTGTGGCTTGATCAACTTACTAAGATATGTATATTCACTTTTCACTAACCTCAAACCAACATGAAGAGGAATTGCATTTTCTATCATTAACAACTTCGTTTGGTGTCATGTTGATGCTAACCTAATAGTTGTTGCTATAAATGAACTCCACTAATAGAATATAATGTTCCTAGATGCCTCTAAAGTCTAGAATGCAAGCACTCTAATCATTTCTTCTATTGTGTGAATAATGCACTTTAACGACCAATCTTTCTAAGATGAAAAGCATTACTGAACTCTAATCTCATACCCAAATATTTGTGTACCTGCTTCCATAGCCTATAAAAATATATTCCATGTTAATTAGATACAAAGAAGGTTGGTATCTAATGCAGTCAAACATTTTGGTTTCTATAGAGCTTGATTCATTTTTCTACCGAATAATTCTGCTTAATTGGAAGAAAATGAGAAGACTTAATGTATTAATCAACCACAACCCAAATAACATCAGTCCTTGATTTAATCTTGGCAAGACAACAAAGAAATTCATAGAAATCTCCTCTCACTTTCATTCTGCAATAAGAAGGGCTGCAACAAATCACTATGTCTCTAATGTTCAACCTTAAATATTTAAAAGGTCAAACTCAACTACATCAGACTTCACACTCGACCACCAAAATAGTTTTTTGTGGTCTTGATACATCTTAGGCTTTCTAGATGAGCAAATTATTGAATAAAATATGCCTCGCAGAATATCTTCTAACAAAGCTTTTCGTTATATTTTTGGGCTTTAAAAGAAAATTGTCTTCTGTCTGCTTGCAAATTATATTCGCAAATCTGGGGGCAAGTTTGAAATTCTAAGCTCATGATGATATCTAGAGTTTGTTAAATTCATAAACAATTCACAAGCTTTGAATTTCTTTTATAAATGATTGTGTAAGCTTCAATCACCTTTAGTTCTCAATAAAAATGATTGTGTAAGCTTCAATCACCTTTAGTTCTCCTTAATAAAAATAAATAATCTTATTAAAGGACTCTCCTTTCAATTTATTTTTTGCTAAGCAGAGTAATTCACATCTAGAGATTCTTCATGAGCCATAAAATTACTTTATAAATCCAGATGATTCAATTTAAATTTCTTTTACAAATTTAAAAGTTCACATTTGAATCAATTTTCAAGCGGATTAAATTTTAAAGTTCAAATTAAGATTATTTTTAAGCTCAAATGATTCACATTTAAATTACTTTATAAATTCCAAGGGTCCAAAAACCTTAGTTATTTGAAAGTCCAAACCACTTGGAGAGAATGACAGCCTTTCTAATTATCTTAAAATACTCACTGCAGTCATGCTGGAAAAATATACATTTCAACTCACGGTCTTAAAGGACAATATAAGCCTTCAAAGTACTTGAAGTCGAACAATAACGAGCACAAACTTCCCTACATTTGTACGTTACTTTTCTTAAAAGGTACTTAATACTCTGGGCAGGTACTCTCATTTTCCAGGAAGGTTACTTAAATCTCTTGATTTGTACATAAATTTTTCAAATAAGTCTGCAATTTTCTTGAACGGTACTTAATTTCAAAGAACATGTACTTGAACTTTCTAGCATAAATATTTTGAAAATTACCTTCTCATTCCCATTTTATTATACATTTTTGCACGAAGCAGCGACATTGACGATGATGAGATATTGTGGAAACAATAATGACTGATTACAGCACAAATCTCTTTTTTTTTTTTCCCGATTTTACTTTTACGATATTAACTATAAAATACAAATAGTAATTTAGGAAATAAAAAAATTGAGTAGTTGTAGCTCGGGGTGAGAAAAAATTATTCCATATGAACGCCACATGCATTTATGCATGCATGCAGTGTTCGATCTCCACCGTTGATCACAACTAAGATATATTTCGGTGGGCCCCATTATATATATATTTTTTAAAAAAATCTTGTGATCAATAGTGTAGATCAGACACCGCATGCATTTCTGAATGTGGTGTCCGTATGAAATAATTTTTCCAGGATGAGAGTCGGTTCGGGCTCCGTTGCGATTTATTTATTTCTCTTTTTTTTATCTTTATTTTACTGACAACATAAAACATTATATAATATTAACATTTAATGTGATGGACATATAAATACATATAAATTGTGACATACATGTAAATAACTGGCCATGATTAAAATTTCATGAAAGAAAAAAGAAAAAAAAAGATGAAAAGAAAATACAGCTCTAATAGAATTAGAAGCATTTATCTGAGAATGACTTTCAACTTGCTTTGAACGGCATCTCTAACGCTTCCCTGCATCGCATAGAGAATGGGAAATTACTAAAATTAAGAGGCATTTACTAGGGTGTAAACAAGACGAGCAGGAGCGAGCATGGGCTTAGCTCTTATTCGGCTCGTTAAAAAATAATATTATTTGTGTTCGGCTAGTTTATATTTCGAACACAAAAAATTTGTTCATCTTCGACTTGTTTGTAAGCGAACCAAACACAAGCTATTCAGGAACAAAGAATTATTTTAACAACTATAATCACGCATGCAACCGTTAGGGGTGTAAACAAGCTGAGCTTGAGCGAGCTCATGCTCGGCCTATTTGGAAAATACCATTGTTCGTGTTCGGTCCATTCATATATTGAGCTAAGAAAATTTGTTCTTGTTTGTCTCTTTTGCTTATCAAAGTGAACATAAGCGGTTCACCCATTTTAACAACTCTAATCAGACAGCCGTAGAATGTTAAGGGTATGAGGAGATTTAAATCTTATTATTTATATTAAAATATTCATTATTAAAATAAATATTCATTTAAATAGAATTTAATACATTTTTATTCTATTTTTAATAACTAATTTTAATTGATTATAAATCTTTACAGCCTTGTACTGTTCAACTTGTCTATGTATCGAGCGTAAAAAAAAATTGTTCATGTTCGGCTTATTTGCTTAGCAAACGAATCGAACATAAACTACTTAACGAGCCGAACACGAGTTGTTAACGAACAACGAGTCATTTTGATAGTTTATTTGCATATCCAAGGCCTAAACTTGCTTTTTACATTTTCTCCCACACAAATCTTTTTTATCACATCTGACTACTATAATTTAAAAAAAAGTGAAATACATCATTTCATGCAAAGCTAGGTGGGATGTATGTAAAAATTAAAACTGAGGTATTAGATATGTAAATACATAGGAATTGAGTGGTTAGATGAAATCTTCCTAAAACCAAAGCATCTAAAAGTTCATTTTCCGAAAAAGATCTACTTGCCTGGAGCTGATTTATCTCCTCATCTGTTAGTGAACGTTCCATGGACCTGTATGCAATTCTGTAGCAGTGACTAATCATTCCACTCTTATTTGTGAAAGTATCAATCAACCGCACCTGGAACGTTATAATATATATATATCACAATACATTCAGAATTTTATGATAAATGCTCGAAGTCAGAAGATATTTAAACAGAAATAAGAAGTAGCAAATCGGTAAAATAAAATGTCTTCTATTTTAGAGCATGTCTTGTAACTCGAGATTATTTGGGCTTGTCATCCTGATGACTTATATCACTTTTACTATAATTATGTGGTATGTATGCGATTTCCACAATTCTTTACCATTTACATATCTAGCATTTAAAAGTTCATATTAATATTTATAATACTTCAATGTCATAAATAAAATGACATCGAAGTTAATCTAAATAATAATAGGAAAATAAATATTATTCTGAAAAAGCTCATTAAACTCTTACAACTAACACAAGAAAATGAAAAATAACAACAAACAAAACACACTTCGTGCGATTAAGGCGGATCTAGGAAGGTAGTGGTAACTACTAGGGACTTGGAAAGCTGGCGGCAAGGTGGTAGGTGGGCTAGACAGTGGAGAAACAGCGGATGGGGGGATGTTCGGGCCACAGCAGCCAACGGCGGGAAGGCGTGAGAGCAGAAAATAGCAACCGGTTAATGTTTTGGGGCAGCAGCAGCAATGTCGGACAGTCAAACAGTGATAAAACAGCAAAGCAAGTAGGCTTTGGAGCAGTAGCAGTGAGGAGGGATGGCCGGCCAGCAGGGAAAGCGGTAAAGGAATGGAAAGAGCCGCTAGGAAGGGGGAAAATGCAAGAAAAACAGCTAGTACAACTGTTGTGGGAGCAGCTGAAGCAGGGAAGGATGACGTGGAGCTGCAGGGGAGCGATTTGGGAAGAAGATGAAAGGGTTGAAGGAGGAAGCAGCAGAAAAACAGCCAAGGAGGCTATTTACGAGCGCCTGCAGCTGGTACAACTTATTAATGATGTTCTTTCACTCAAGAGATGTCTCTTCTTCTTCACAGAAAAAAACATGGATCTTATTATATTCTCTTTCACCCAAAGATCCTAAGGAAAATTCTAACGTTGTGGTTTTTCCATCTTGTCTAATCAAATGTCGATGAGTACACTACTGAACTGATTTTAATACACAAATGACTATATAGTCTTCAAGGACTGGCGCAAAAGAGTCTCATCTCTGACATGTCGGACCTCCCTCAGTAGGGGCAACTCAGGAAGTAGACTATATATTTGAAAAGTCTAAAATTTTCTTTTATAGGATTGTCATGTGTCTAGTGTTGGTTCCTCGAACTTAGGGCCATCTTGGACCACCAATGTTAATTATGTTGGAGTCACTCTCATGGGCTCAACTTGAACTACGTGCTTTTAACCATCATTAGTTTGAATCTAGTACTCATTTGTGTCCTCACTTTCTTCAATATTTATAGTGTCATTGCCCACTTCTTCAATTGCTCCATGACCTGTGAAAGAGAATATTCTCTTGGTTGGGCAATCAAACTCAATATGTCCAAAGCTTTGGCACTTGAAACACTTCCTGGCTGAGACGACTTTGGGAATGCAGATTGGTTCCATATTTTCTCCATTCTGAACTAGTATCTCTTCAGGTGGGTCAGCTTGGAAGTTTTGTTTGTTCTACTCTTACTACTTGATCCTAGGGTGAAACTCTACTTGTAAAATGTGGCAGTTATCCAATGAAACTGTCTCCACTTTTGAAGCCAAGAACAAAACATCCTTTCTATAAAGAACTAGTAGATGTTGGTGATGCATCTGTTGTTTTATATGTAGATCACGTAGTAATTTACTCTTCCCTTCTCAATGTCAAAGAATCTTCAAATTCACCCACTACTAAGATACACTCTTCATTAACTTGTCGGTGCATAGTTTTTTCACCATTTTGTCCAATGGGACGTCCTGGTACTCAAAGAGACATTTGTGAGTCCAAAGGCACTCGATTAACTCAATGGATCCATGTAGTCATCAAAATATGACAAATCTATTTTTGTTTCAAAATCATGATTTCTCCAATATTTCATGCCAAATCTTCGAAGTAGTAGTTCTTCTCTAGAATCGAATGGAGTTTGTGTGACCACTATGAATGGTCTACTCTTGAAGGTTGTGAGCTTCTATTACAGTTGGAGCATTTCTCATTGCATATCCTCCCTAGAAATCTCTTGTACACCTATTTGTGGATTTCTCATAAGTGGCATCGTGTCATTTTCTTTCAATCAGGTTCTATTATCTCTTCGGTGGTATTGCTAGGGTTTAGGCACGAGCAGGTGAGATGTGTTTTATGGGTGTGACGTAGGGTGGAAAAAAAAATTTTGGGTTAGGTAGAAGAGATTTAGATGACCCTATAATGGGACTAGAGTTGCTAGCTTTGATACCAAATGATATCAGAGTTAATCCAAACAATAATAGGAAAGTAAATATAATTATTTAAGAAGCCCATTAGGTTGTTACAACCAACATGGAAATGGGAAATAACAACAAACACGACACGACACGCAACCAGGGCAAATTTAGAGAGGTGGTGGTGATTGCTAGGAATTGGAAAGGTGGCAGTAAAGTGGTAAGTGGGCTGGATAGGGGAGAAACAATAGGTGGGGTGACGTTCAGGTGGCCGCAGCCAAGGTGAAGGCCTCAGACAGCAGAAAACAGCAACAGGTAAATGTATTGGGGCAGCGACAGCAATGTCGGATGGTCAGACAGCGATAAAAAAACAGAGTGGAATTTGGGCGGCGACGGAGGCTATGCAGGGTGGTTAGACAGCATGGAAAATAATATAAATGGATGGAAACAGGGGAAAGGGGAAAATGCAGGAAAACAGTAAGGACAATTGATTTGGATGCAGCTGCAAGAGGGAAGAATAACGTGGAGCAGCAGGAAGCAATTTCAGAAGAAGAAGAAAGGGTTGAAAGGTGGAAACTACAGAAAATAGCGAAGAAGGATTGTTTCCTGGTGCCTACAGCAGGTACGGAAACAATGTCAACAGAAGGAAGGTTGCGGTGGAAGGGGAAGTCTAGGATAAAAACCACTCTGAAATGAGGTACAACCGGAGTACTACTTGACCGTAAGATGCAGCTCTAAACGAGAGGAAAAGGATGTTGGTGGCTGTCCGAACATATACACAAAAAAAACTAACCCTAAAACATCAGAAAAGCAAATATATAATGAGAGAATAACTAGAAATGATCCAAAAGGATCGGCTACAACAACCAAAAAAACTAGACCGGTTCAGTCCATGCATGAAAGCAGAAACCGCTTCGTCATGGGAGCTGCATCACACTTCAGTCGCAAGAGTTTCAGCTTCACACCCCGCGCCATGAAAAGGAGTATTTCACTTTTAAAAATTTCTTTTTTTTTTTTTTTTTTTTGGACTGTGGACTTTGAAGATGGGACCTTTCAATGCGGGAGTAAATGTCCAACCACCAGACCACCATTTCATCCGCATTTTTAAAAGTTAGCAATAATAATATTTTTTTTATGTGGTTTTAAAGATTTGTTGCTTTGCGTGTAAATATGAAACATTAGGTGTTAGGTATGTAAATACATAAGAGTTGTGTGGTCTGTATATAATTTCCCCAAATTAACACACAATTCTTATGCATCACTCATCTAACATCTGAACATTCATATTTATATTTATAATATTTTAGTGTCATAAATTAATGCATCAAAAAAATTATTTCACTTTTAAAAAGTTAGGAGAAGTAGTATTTCTGATGTGATGTTAAAGATTTGAGTGTTATGCTTGTCAATATGAAATTTAAGTTGTTAGATATGTAAATGCATTAACACTTGTACATAATTTTCCCTAAAAATAAATCAGGGTAACAGTACCATAATTGAATACTACAATATTCTAGTGGAAGTATGGCAGAAAATGGACACAGAACATGGACAGGAGTAGCCATGAGATGGCAAAAAAAATAAACTGATGCTTGAAAAAGGGCTAGTATTAGATATTTTCCAAGGCCTAATCAAGTTGAAGCTGGCAAAGACGGAAGAGAAAATGTGTGATGATGAACTCAGTAATCCCCATGACGAACAAACCTGCTCTCAAAACTTTAGGTGTTAGATATGTAAATACATAAGAGTTGTGTGCTATGAATGTAATTGTCCCACAACAAACAACAACAACAAGCCTTTATCCCACTGAGTGGGGTTGGCCACAGGAATGTTTTTTCTCCGTTGTGTCCTATTGAGTCATTTTCATTTAATCTAATAGATTAAGTTCATCTTTTATACAACATGCCCAAGTCTTTTTAGGTTTACCTCTACCTTTCCTAATATAAGTCAAATCTAAAACATCTGCTCTCCTAACAGAGTCATCAGATGGTCGACGTTTAATGTGACCAGAACATCTAAGACGACTCTCTCTAATCTTGTCTGTCATTGGAGCTACACCAACCCTTTAACGAATATATTTGTTTCTCATTTTGTCTCTAAGTGAAAAGCCACTCATCCACCTAAGCATATTCTCATATCAACAACACTTAGTTTTATGCTTCTCATTTATAGGCTGACATTTTGCAACATAAAGCATTGCAGGTCTCACCACCATCTTATAAAATTTTCCTTCTAAGTCTAAGAAGTACTTTTTTATCACACAATCAACGTGATGCATTCCTCCACTTCAATCATCCAACTTGAATTCTACTAATAACATCCCCATTTATATCCTCAATCACTTTCAACAATTAATCTGGGATATCTAAAACGTTCACTCCTTTTAATGAATTGATCACCCATTGTTACAATCCCGCCACTAGATCTACTACAACTAAAATTACATTCCATGTATTAAGTTCTAGAGCTACTCAAACAAAAGCCTTTATACTCTAAAGTTAACCTCCATCATTCAAGTTTTTCCTAAACTCTTTCTCTAGCTTTATCCACAAGAAGGGTATCAACAGTGAAAAGCATACACTAAGGTATATCCTCCTGTAAATGTCAAGTAAAAACATCCATGACTAAAGCAAAGAAATATGGCTTAAAATCAATTCTTGTTGTAATCCAACTGAAATAAAAAATACACGATTAATGATCCTTCTATTCGAACACATGTAACAACTCTAGTATACATATCTTTAATGATTTGAATATAAGTTATATCAACATATTTTTAGAACTCTCCAAATTACTTCTCTTTGTACTTTCTAATAGGCTTTTTCTTAATCAACAAAATTTATATATGGATCCTCCTTACTCTGTCTATATTTCTCCATCAAACAAATCATAAAATGTATAGCTTCCATAGTAAACTTGCCTGACATAAATTCAAACTGATTTTGATAAATCTTTGTATTACGGCTTAACCTATGTTTAATTACTCTCTCCCATAATTTTAATGTACGACAGATTGACTTAATTCCTCTATAATTTACACACTCTTGTGGATCTTCTTTATTCTTAAAAATAAAGAGCAAAATACTCTTCATCCAGTCCTCGAACATCTTTTTATTTTTTAAAATAATATTAAAAAATGTAGTGAGCCAAGAAACTCCAAAGCCTTAAACATTTTCACACTTCTATTGACATATCATCAAGTCAATATTGATTGTCTACCCTTCATTTTCTTTAAAACAACTTCAACTTCCATTTTAGTAATGTGACAATAAAAAAATAAAATTTTATTATTATTAATTATTAAGATCACTACAGTCAATTATAATTTTAAAATTTTCATTAAAAAGTTTATTGAAATATCTCACTCACTTATGTTGAATATATTTCTTGATTTTTAAATCTTTGTGTTTTAAATCTTTTTGTTTGACTAGTTTATACCACCCCCTTTACTACTAAAAGAGCGCTAAAAATAAAATTTTTAACATCACAAATTGTTCTCTTAGACTCCTTACAGATCACCTTGTATTTTTTCTATTTCTCGAAGATTTTATAACAAAACTTATCATATTTTATATTTTATTGTCCATTATTATTCGAGCATCAACTATTTTTATTCATACTAGTTTTTCCTTTTGATACTCCAAGTACATTTTTTGAAATTTATTTAATAGTGCTCATTACTTTATCCCACATATCGTTAGTATCTTTATAAGCATCCCAAACTTAAGATATTGAAGTTTACTCATAAAAATAATTTTATTTATCTTTTAAATGCATTCATTTAATTCTATAATAATATTTTATTGTATTTTTTATCTTGCAACCCTTTATCTTAAAATTCAAAACAAAAAAATTGATGTTGAATACTTAAGTTTTCAATTGGAATGACCTTAAAAACTTTACAGATCTCGACGATCTCTTTTCCTATAAAAAAAAATAATTTTGTGTTTTATTAGATTCATTCTTATAAGTGATAATATGCTTGTATATTTTCTTAAATAAAATATTAGCAATAATAAAATCATAAGCTAAAATAAAAATCAATATGGTTCTACATTCTTCATTAGTCACTCCAAAATCATAACCCTATTATTGTAAGATCTCAATTCCCGAATGTGAAAAATGAAGGATTGCATTAGGTAGTCGACAGCCAGCATAAAATTTTTTTGTCAAAAAATCATGACGTATTGTAATTTCTTCGAATAAGTAAAACTTACATGCATACCAAACAATGCTTATGTATTTACATATCTAACATCTAAACATTCATGAAGAACAAAACTCCCCCCAAACCCTTGCTCAGGCTTCATTCGAGGATAAAGCTAACAAATCAAAGAAGTGTTGTGTGAAAAATAACACGCGCCTTACCACACTCATAAGCAACGTTACAAAACTAAAAAAAAGCAAATTTAAAACAAAAATTCAGAAAAAATCAAAGCCCCAAAGGTCATATTACTGAAATTGATTCTACCAATATTTAGCAAACGTAACTCCCCCCTTTTTAAACGCCGACAAGCATGTGTTTGATTAGTTTGTAAAACAAGCGAACCGAAAACAAAATAAAATGTACAAACTTTTGTTCGATTGTGTTCGTCTCGTTTTGGCTAGAATTAATTAAATAGTTAAACAAATAATAATAATAATAATTATTATTATATTTTTTACATTGATTATTTAATGTATCTTTAAAAAAGTTACAGTTTATTATTTTTTAAATCATTTGAAATCATTTGAGCTAATTTGAATCAAACACGAGATAAAAAAAAATGAATTCGAAATGAATCGAACATGAACATATTATTTATGAACCATTTTGAACACGAGCTTGTTTGGAACCAACCGAAAGTTTGTTTACACCCCTAACTGTAATCTCAAGAAGCTGAAAAACTATTACTTAATCAAACAAGAAGCCAACAACAAAGAAAAACACAAACCACAACAGGTTATGGCATGCAAAGATAATCCAAGTCACTCTCTACCCTCTAAATCCATGAAAGAACAACATTAGACTGTTAATTCAAGCACACCTTATCATATGATGGGCTAATTAAAACAATTTAAAATTTACCAGGAGACAAATAATTGATTAATGTTTGGGTGAATTATGGAAAGAAATATGTTTTTGAAGGAGGGTTCAGTTTGGGTAAAAAATTTGTTTCTAAAACATGTCGTATTTGTACCCAAATTAATTCGCAATTTATTATATGAATTGCAAAGTAATTATTTTTCTTTCACTATTTTAGGACCAGCCTTTGAGGAAGATGATGGCAAGAGTAATATGGCCACTACTCTCTCCCCAACACCACCATCAAGGTCTCCAGTGAAATTCCATAAAAATTATTTGGAATATTTACAAACATACCACTTAATTTTATTGTATTTATATAACTAGCATCTAAACTTCAATTTTTACATAAATGCCACCTTATCAATACACGAGACGGTGTATTTTAGTTTTTAAAAATTAAAATGGTGATATTTTTTATGTGATGTGTATGACTTGACTGGTTTCAATGTAAAAACCAAAGTTTAAGTGTTAGATAAAAAATCATTTTCATTAACAACTGAATGCCCCAGTTATTTTCTCCTTTCGTTTTTTTTTTTATTTTTTATTTTTTTACTCTAATTCAATGTTATGACCCAAATATTATGGCATCTAAATTTGTCCTATCTCAAAATCTTGTACCTAAAGATGCTCATCAATAAAAAGAACATTTATTTCGAATGTGACAAGTGTTCTTTCCAAACAATACAAAATGAAAAAACAATCTAGACAATAGCTGCCGCCGCACTACTTTATAAACCCACAAAAGACTTATATTTAATCCATAGTGACATCTAAGGACCAAATAGAGTTAATAGCTTGATGGAACCCAATGATTAGTTTCCATTATGGATGCCCATTCAAGAGGCCGATAGTTCTAACGCACGAAAGAGAAAGAAAAAGCTTGTAACTTGTTCAAACAACCGCACAAACTCATCCAAGACATTTTAAAATTACATTCAAATTATTTGTGTTGATCATGGTGAGTACTTCTCATAACCAAATATCTGTGGTCATCTCCATAGATGGCCCTCTTTCTCCTAAGTCACCTCAACTATTAGTCCCAAGGGAGATCTCATCTAAAAAAGCAAATCATGATATATTTAAGAAGGGGTATAGCGCTCAATTCTTATATATTTAACTATCTAACACCTAAATTTTATTTTTAATATTTATACAACCCAAATCTTTCAGATCACATCACAATACCACCACTTTAACCGTTTCATGTATAAGTATGGTGGTATGTTTGTAAGAATTGAAGTTTAGGTGTTAGATATGAAAATACAAAGGAACTGAATGTTATGTAAGTAAATTTTCCATTTAAGAAAACGCAAAGGCACTCAAAACAACCAATCACCAAACCTAGGGCATGGACCAAACAAGTTTATTAACCTTGAGATACCTATTGATTCCAAAAAGGGAGGTAAGAACTTGTACCAAGCATGCAAATTCTAACTAATTTACGTACTCTTAGTTACGAAACTAGTTCAAAGCATTGACTAACATGATTGATAAAGTTGTTGTACGAAGGAAAAAAAAGTTTGAAGCTCTTAAAAGTTATACGAGAGGACATGAGAGTTCTTTAAGAAAATAAAATTTGGGATATTTTTGATGACTCAAAAAGAAAAAAAAAAATAGAAGTAAATGGATCATTACTGTAAAATATAAAGCTAATGTGATCATTTGACTGGTATAAACGCATAGTTGCTGACAAAAGCATAAAATACGAAAAAAAGAAGACTTCTGCTCATGATGCAAAACCAACTGCAATTCATGTTATAGTATATTTTGATGCTGAATTGGACTGAGAGCTTCAACTTGATAATAAAAAATAAATTTTTAAATGATGAGTCAGAACAGCAAACTTGACCGGGATATTTTTTAATAAAAATAGATTTAAAAAAAAAAACTCTATGGCCAAAACCATCTCCTCATACATGGTTCACCATAGCTCCACTCTAAATTAAATAGGATATGATACAGACAATGGAAAGCCAATCATACAATTTTTATAAAATACGACAAAGAATAAATAAAATCAACCCTAACTGGATGACACAAGGATTACAAAGGATGATGAAGAAGAAATCTATAACTTACAAAGAAAGCTAAAAAGGGATTTTGAATTAAAAGACCTATGTGCTTTGAAAGTTATTTCCTTGGAATGGAGATTGCATGGAGTAAAAATGGCTTTTTTTTTTTAATTTCTCAACAAAAAGACACTCTTGATCTACTTATTGAAACGAGAAAATATGGATGTGAACCAGCTGGAACAACACTAGGCAAAAAAAAAGATGGAAGGAGAACAAGGATGATCCTATGGAAAAGAAACCATATCAATGATAGGTAAGAAAATCAAATATATTGCATATATCGTCAGTGTAATAAGCCTCAAGGCAATGCAAAAATAAACTTATTGATTTATAAAAACTTAAGGAAATTTACATAAATAGCACCCATTCTTATGTATTCCAATATCTCTCACTTAAACTTTCATATTTACAAGCATAGCACTATGGTGCTTTAACCCATGCATTAAAAGGTAGATTCGACATTTAAAAAGTTGTAATAGTGCTATTTCAGATGTGAGATTAAAGATTTGAGTGTTGTGTATGTAAATATGAAAGTTTAGGTGTGAGATATAAACACATCAGAATTGTATGCGATGTATGTAAATGCCCCAAATTAGAAAAGAATCACAGAAGGGTTTATTGAAGCAGATGGGGCCATATGTGAGGATAAAAAAGTAAATTATGGTAGTAGGCTGGTGCTAAGGCTGAATATCAATCTATTGCCCATTACATTTGTGAGCTTAGAAAGGTTAGTAGATGCTCTTAAAATTAAAAATATTTAGCTTCAGCGCTCTACAGTGATAATAAGCCTGTGATCAAAATTTTAAAAACTTATGCCCAACACGATCAGATAAAAAACTCAATAATTTAATGCAGCTTTATCAAACGAGAAGCTAAGGAACGATACCTACGTTTACGTTTGAATGTAGCACAAAATTCTTATGTATTTACATCTCTCACATCTAAACTTTCATAATTACATGCATAGTATTTTGGTGCTTTAAACCTATGCATGAAAATGTGTATTTGACTTTTAAAAAGTGATAATAGTGCTATAATTGATGTGATACTATTGGAGTTTGAGTATCTCCTATTGTTAGTATTTTCTATTTTTAGTATCTTCTATTATTGGCATGCATGTCATAATTATTGTTTCCTTCTTTTATTATGGAGAGTTATGATATATATTATTATTTTTTCAATATGGGAGCTTTCCTCCTTTATTTAATTTGTAATCATTTTTCCATGAAATTGAAGAGAAATACGTATTTTCCCCTCAAAGTAAAATAAATAAAATAAAAATAAAAATAAAGCTCATGCGTCGCTTGCACACGAAAGTGAACCGATCACAACATACAAGAGTTATGCGTTGTTTTTTATCACGATGTAAAGGTGTTCAACGCAGTTCCTAATCGTTTTTTTTCCAAATTCTGATGATGTCGTACAAATCAGTAATGATGATAGGAGTTCAAAGAAATTCTACCACATTGACCGGTTCTAGTAATTTTGAAACCAACATAACTCACCCGACAGCTCCCCTAATAAGTATATCAGATGAATATTTTTCTCAAAATTTATCGTCTTACCTCACAATTATAAAACTTAATGGACAAAACTATCTCGAGTTGGCACAATCTACAAAATTAGTGATTGACGAGAGAGGCAAAATTGGGCATTTAAGTGGAGAAATCCCAAAATCTACTAAATGATCCAAATCTGAATAAATGACATTCTGAAAATTCTCTAGTAAGGGCATGGCTTATCAGTTCCATGGAACCTTCCATAAGAAAGCCTCATCTATTTCTTTCCACTGCTCGAGATATTTGGGAGGTTGTTCGAGATCTCGATTTAACTAACAATAGGAGATACTCAAACTAAAAATAGGTTTAAAGTTGGTAACATGATATTTTTAGTATCATGTTATGATAATATTGCTATAATTGATGTGATGTGTTTCATGTTCCTAATTTATCATGTAACTTGTTGTCTATCGGTAAAATTACTATTGATCATCAATACTGAAGAATCTTCCAACACACCAAGATGATATTGATTGATTCAATAATTTAATTAGATAAATTTAACTTTATGAAAGAGCATTTGTTTAATTATACTTTTTGAGTATCATAAGATTTGTGGTGGTAGAGTGATAATTTAACGTCTCGGCATTATACGGAAACTCAACACACACATAAATGATTGAAAAGTAACAGAATAAGACATCAAGATTTATTACATGAGAAAACTCAAAAATGGAAAAAAGCACGACGTCTAGCCTAGACAAAATATTTCGCTGTAGAAGTATAACTACAAAGATACACCCTTGTTCCGCAATTGGGAAGGAAGGGTTACCACGCTACAACTACAAAACTTATCAATGCATAATGCACGTAACAATTTTGGAGTCTGAAGAAAGTCATCGTATTCTGAATATGGCGGCCGAAACTATTCGTCACTGGAAGTTATCGTCGAATCTTTAATACGGAGCTATTCACTATTCTATATGCAGGATACTTTGTAGAACCGTATAGAAGATATTTCGTTGCACTGTATTCAGGGATACATCGTTACACAACAGAGTTTGCCAACAAAAATGGGCAGATAGCGGTTGACGGTGGTCGACAGGGGCCGACGGGCATTTGTTAACGATGTTGAGGTCTACATGGGCCAGAAGTTATCGTCTAGCCTTCAGTCTGGAATAGCGCTAGAATTTGACTTATTTCCTCTCAATTCAAGAGAGGGGTCTATTTATAGACAAGGGAAGGGACATATGTTCCTTTGATGAAAAATTTCCCTAATAACCTGATCAGAGACTCATATTGATCTCTTTTGATCGTAGGAAACTTTTTTTATGATTTGAGGAGCCTTAGTTATCTCAGAATTAATGAAACATAGGCTCATTGGATTTCTCTGGTCAAGATGCTTGATATGACTATAAGCATGTCAGAATTAACGATTCGAAGCCGACAAATTGGCCTTAATGGCTTGATTAGGACTTCATTAGACTTGGATTGTACCAATTTTGGTATGATTGGGTTCTGTCTTGTCGAGACGGTCAGTTTCCTATCATATTAGTCATACTGATTGTGTATGTAGATAATATTATTATCACAGGGAAAAATGCATATGAGATGAATCGTTCGAAGAATTCCCTACATCTGGTAATCAAAGAAATGAATTATTGTGTCCCAACAGAAATATGTTCTTGATCTTCTCAAGAAAACTGAGATGAGTGGATGTAGACCTGCAAACACTCCTATTGATCCAAATCAAAAACTAAGAGATGGGGAGGAAAGTGATCAAGTGAATACATTTAGGTATTAAAATTAATGGGAAAATTGATATACTGACACATAAACAGTCTGGTATTGCCATTGTTATGAGTTTGGTAAATCAATTTATGCATTCTCTCTTTGAGAAAAAAACTTCGAAGTAGTCAACAAAATTCTCAGATATCTAAAAGGTACATCAAGTAAAGGTTTACTCTTTCAGAAAACCACACAAAAAAACACAAAGACACGCTGATGTAGATTGAGCAAGCTCATTTATTGATAAGAGATCAACGTCTGGATATTGCACCAATGTATGGGGAAACCTAATTACATGGTGAAGGAACAAAATGTGATTGTAAGGAGTTGCATTGAGGCATAATCTAGGGCTATGACTAATAGAGTATGTGATATATTATTGTTGAAAAGAATTCTTAAAGAGCAGCAAAGCTCGATAAACATGCTAATGAAGTTATATTGTGACAATAAAGCAGCCATAAGCATTGCAGAAAATCCTGTGCATCATGATCGGACAAAGTGAAGATTGACACACTTCATAAAAGAGAAAATTAATTGCGGAGTTATTTGCATGTCATTTATCCCTACTGCTCAACAAATAAAGGATATCTTCACCAAAGGACTATTCAAGCCTAATTTTGAAGTTCTTGTAAGCAAGTTGGGCATAACAATTTTTTTATGCTCCAACTTGTGGGGGGCGTTGGATTTCGAGTATCTCCTATATTAGTGTTTCCTATTTTTAGTATCTTTTATTATTGGTATGTCATATTCTTACTTTTTTTCTTTTATTATGGGGAGGTAGGCGGATATTATTGTTTTCCCAATATGGGTGCTATACTCCTCTATTTAACTTGCAATCATTTTTCAATGAGATTGAAGAGAAATAATTAGTTTTCCCCTCTCAAAAACTACAGATATTATAGAATTGGGTGCTATGTGTGTAAACATGAAAGTATGTGTGTGAGATATGTAAATACATAAGAATTGTTATGTAAAAGCCATAATACTTAATAGAAGAAAGGTATGTCAGCTCATGGGGACCGTCCAAAGTTTGCTTGAAAGGAACATTATTATTGAATTCAAAAGTCTCTTATTTCTTCCTAGTTTTTAAAAATTTAAATACAACCCCCTTTCCATCTGTCACAATCGATAGCATCTTTGCACTTAATATTTATTCATCTCTTTCCTGTCTGTCCCTTGCCATTTAAGGATTTTACTCCAAGAAAAATTATTGGATTCACCAATTTTGTAAGGCTACAACCAAAAGGTTTTGATATAAAAATATGAAAATAATAACATAACATTTATTGGGTAAGTTAGCATGGCGAAGTAAGAACAGACAATGATTGTTAGGAGCAGAGCGTTGTTCGCAAACGGCTCGTGTTTGGTAGTTCGTGTTCGATTCGTTCGTTAAGTAAGAGAGACGAACATAAACATTTTTTTAGCTTGATTTATAAACAAGCCGAACACAAAAAAAGTTTGTTCATTTGTGTTCTGCTCGATTCGTTCGTTAAAATAAAGGCATAATTTTTTGCTCTTCCACGTGGTTTATCTTTTAGGTGAAATTTGTGAATACATAATAATTGTGTTGCCTGTATGTAAATTTTAAAAAATAAAATTATAAAATGATGCGGTCTCACGTTCCCTCTAGTTCCACGTCCCCACAAAAATTAGTCCCACAGTATAAATATTAAAATAAAATCTTAAGACACTCTCTTTAAATAGAAAAAGGTAGATGCATTCTCTAAACCAACTTGTTGCTAGTCATGTAGCACGTGGCTGTGCAAACTTATTTTAATTTTATTCTCTCCTAAAAGAGCTTTGAAATAAAAAATAAATTTTATAATTTAATTATATTATTTGCTTTATTAAATTTTAATAAATTATTATTTCGAGCCAACCATGAGCTTAATTAAACAAACATGAGCTCAAATAAATAAGTTTGAACTGAGCCGAACACGGACAGGCATTTAACAAGCTCTTTCGAACACCAACGAAAAAAAAATTAAATGAGTCGAACACGAACAAGCCCTCAGCTCGCTCAAGTTCAGCACGTTTATACCCCCAGCTAAGAGTTATTCTGAGGAAGAATTTTAATCTATAGCTCATGGCATTTGTGAGGTTATCTTGTTAAAAAGGTTAACGAAGGATCTTCAAATTCAAAATTCTTCGACTCAATCCCCTAAAATGGCAGTAAGTCATCAATGTTGTAAATATTCATGTCCAAACTAATCAGATGAAACATGTAATAATTGACTTGTGAAGCATGAAACACTCTTAGTTAAGAAGCAATGCAGTGTTGGAAATTTATCGAACACTGCCAACGAGCACATCTATGAAAAACTCCACCACATGTCAGATATGATGTAGAACTGTCCAATTTAAATAATATTAAAAAATAAATAAACATGTGTCCTAATTTATGAATTAAAATTTTCTAAAAAATTTTAAGAAAATCAAAATTTTATTTAAATTTTATAGAATTATTATATATTTATTATTTAAAAGTTAAATTTATCTTGATCTAAAATAAAAAAATTAGTTATTATCTTCTACATCATAAATTAAATAGTATCTATGGATCTCTTAACTTTTGAAAATTAATGTTATTAAATTTATTATTGTGTGTTCTTTAATGTTCTATTTATTTAATTTTTTCTATCTTTTATAATTTATATTAGAAATATCCGCATACATACCACTCAATTCTTATGCATTTACATATCCAACACCTAAACTTCAAATTTTACATATATGTCAAAATATGTATTTCACATTTTATAAGGTCAAATAGTGGTATATTAAGTGTGACTTAAAAGATTTGGTTGGTATAATTGTAAAAAGGTAAACCTTGGGTATTAGATATGTAAGTATGTATATAAATATTCCTTTATATTATAATACTGTCTCTGAAATGTATTTGTCCTATTAAAATCCTTTATGTTCAATAATAGAAATGTCAGGTGTTCGTGTCATGTGCATCATAGAGATTGATTATAGCTTTATCAAATGAGAAGTTGATAGGAAAAAAGAGCATGCATCTTAAATATATCCCAACTCATTGCATAAAATGCAATGTCCCCACTAAGATACTTAAGTCTGGCTTTGAAAGTATGTCCGGCAAGCTTGGCATGATAGATTTATAATCCTAAGCATATAAAAGGTAGCGTTGGAAGATTTAGAAGGTGTCCGTGGTACTGAAGTGGGTTAAAATCAAATGTTTCATAGAAAGAATGTGTGTCAACGCTTGGAGCAGTTTTGCTTAAAAGTAATTATTGCATTTGAGTGTCTTATATTTCTTCTTGGATTTTTCTTCCTTCAACACAGCCGTCTTTCTTGTTCTAGTCCCTTCCCCTCACAATTTAATGGAAAGAAAAATGATTAGCTTCAGCATTTCTAAAAGCCAAAAATCAACCATCCTAATTTGTAATTGCGTATCATGTTTTATTGCTTGATTTGTTTTTTGTATAGATCTGAGTTGTAATTAGTGAATGGAATAATAATAAAATAATATAATTACTCCCTGGTTTTACAAATGAAAGCCTGAAAGGTAAAGACAAAAAGATACAATTAAAATTTATCTATTGAGCTACCAAATCAATGGTATAAATTTGTTGGCATGTTTCAGCACATAAGCAACAATAATTTCAGAGCAATATTATGAATATGATTTAGATTTCAGTTAAAAAGAGCATATCGTTAAATATATGCTCCAGAAATCACGGACCATGCTAATAGGAATTAAAAGAATTATATCCTCTGGGTGGATTATTACCTAAAGGTGTTAGATGAAATAGTTGAAACATAAAATAATTATTATGTGTGACTCCCATCACACATAGATCATAATTCGTATTTGTAAAGACAGTCCTACGATTACAATGAGTCGTAGGGCATTTACATGCATACCACTCAATTTTATGTATTTACAAATATAACAGCTAACATTGCTATTGTCGGTCCCAAGCCCGGATATGAAAAGTGGAGAGGGTTGCGTTAGAGGTTGCGTTAGATAGTCGACAACCAGCGTAAAATTTGTCAAAAAAATCATGACATGAATCATTTTGATCATTGTGTAAGTGTCAGGACGTCCCATGGAAGCGACGCGCCGTATAGCCTGAATACAGAGAAAAGTGTGCAAGGGCCGCTACACCGGCGCCCGGATGTAGTGCCAAATAAGCAAGAGTTCCCACATTATGGACGGATGCGGGTAAAGAAGTTAATCCATGAAACTAATGAAATTAATATTAGGATAGGATCTTGGAATATATGTACCCTCAATGGTAAATAAATGGAATTAGTTGATATTATAATTCATAGAAAGATTAATATCTTATGTATTCAAGAAACAAAATAGGTAAGAAAAAAGGCTAAGGAGATTGATAACTTATGTTTTAAACTTTGGTATTCTGGTAAGAGTCGCACTAGAAATGATGTAGGTGTAATTATAGATAAGAGTTTGAAAGATAATGTTGTAAAAATTAATAAACTTGGATATAAAATTATAGCCCTTAAGATTATCATTGATACCAAGATTTTTAATATTATAAGTGTTTATGCTCCTCAAGTAGGTTTAGATATAGGGTTTAAAGATAAATTATGGAATGACTTAGAAGACTTAATACAAATGATATCTCTTGAAGAGAGAATTTTTATTGGAGGAGATTTAAATGGACATGTCGGTAGAGTGGTAGAAGATTTCAGAAATATTCATGGTGTCTACAGTTTTGGAGTGACTAATGAAGAAGGTAAAACTATTTTAGACTTTGTTTTAGCGTATAATTTTGTTATTATTAATACTTTATTCAAGTAAAGAGATGAGCATCTTCTTACTTATAAGAATGGATCTAATAAAACACAAATCGATTATTTTCTTATGAGAAGAAGAGATCGTCGAGATTGTAAAAATTGTATAGTCATTCTGAGTGAAGATTTAAGTACCCAACATCATTTATTAGTTTTAGATTTTAAGATGAAGAATTGTAAAATAAAAAATACTAGGATTCATCGTACCAGAATCAGATGGAGAAACTTAAAAGATACAAATAAAATTAATTTTATGAGTAAAATTCAAGATTTCAAAATTTGGGATATTCATGAAGAAGCAAATGTGATGTGGGATAAAGGCAAAAGATATACTTAGAGAATCAAAAGAAAAAATATTTTTAAATAAAAATAGTTGGTGGTAGAATAACAATATGCAATAAAAGATAAAATATAAGAAGTTATGTTATAAAAATCGGTTTAATTGTAAAAACTTAAAGAACAGGGAAAAATATTAAACGGCCCGCAGGGAGTCAAAAAGAACAATCCATGACGCTAGAAATTCTACTTTTAATGATCTTTATAACAGATTAGATACTAAGGAGGGATTAGATACTTATAACAGATTAGATACTAAGGAGGGTGAAAAAAATATGTATAAACTAGCCAAACAAAGAGAAAAGAAAAGTAAAGATTAAACTCAAATAAAGTGTATTAAAAATCAAAAATAAAAAAGTGATTTTCTTAAAAAAAGATATTCAACATAGGTGGGTGAGTTATTTTGATAAACTTTTTAATGAAATTTCTAAAAATATGATCAAACCTTAGTGATCTTAATATCGTTAATAATAATAAAACATTTCATTGTTTACCGTTGCATTAGTAAAAAAAAAAAGTTGAGGAGGCTTTAAAGAAAACCAAGGTTGGAAAGTTTGTATGACATGAAGATATCCCAATTGAGGTTTGGAAATATTTAGGAGATTTGGGACTTACTAAACTCATTAATATTATTTTAAAAACTAAAAAGATGTCTGAGGAGTGGAGGAAGAGTATTTTGGTCCCCATTTTTAATAATAACGGGGTTGCACAAGAGTGTGCAAATTAGAGAGGAATTAAGTTGATGTGTCATACTTTAAAATTATGGGAGAGGGTACTTAAACATAGGTTAAAACGTATTACAAAAATTTCTCATAATCAATTTGGATTTATGTCAAGCGGGTATACTATGGAAGTTATACATTTATTGAGAGGTTTTGATGGAGAAGTTCAGAGATAATAAGGAGAATCTATATTTGATTTTTATTGATTTAGAAAAAGCTTATGATAAGGTTCCAAGAGAGATCCTTTGGAGAGTTCTTGAGAAGAAAGGTGTTGATACGACTTATATTCAAGTCATTAAAAATATGTACACTAGAGTTGTTAGTTGTGTTCGAATTGAAGGAGCATTGACTAGATATTTTTCTTTTCTGTTGGATTACTTCAGGGATCAGCTTTAAGCCCATATCTTTTTGCTTTAATTTTGGATCGTCTTATTGGACATTTACAGGAGGATGTACATTGGTGTATGTTTTTTGCTGATGATATCCTTCTAGTGAATAAGACGAGAGAAAAGGCCCAGGAAAAACTTGAATTATGGAGGTTTACATTGGAGTTTAAAGGCCTTCATTTGAGTAGAACTAAAACTGAATACATGGAATGTAATTTTAGTAGTAGCAGTTCTAGTGACAGAAGTGTAACTTTGGGCGATCAAATTATTAAAAGATGTGAACGATTTAGATATCTTGGGTCCGTTGTTCAAAGCGATGGTGATATAGATGGGAATATTGATAGTAGAATTCAAGTTGGTTGGTTGAAGTGGAGGAATGCTTTGGGCTATTGTGTAATAGCAAAGTACCGCTTAGACTGAAAGGAAAATTTTAGAAGACGGTGGTGAGACCTGCAATGCTCTATGGCGCTGAATGTTGGCCTTTAAAAGAGAAGCATAACACTAAGTTAAGTGTTGCCGAGTTGAGAATGATTAGGTGGATGAGTGGCTTTACACTTAGAGACAAAAAGGGAAATGAATTTATCCATGATAGGGTTGGTGTAACTCCTATGACGGACAAAATTAGAGAAAGTCGTCTTAGATGGTTTAGTCACATTAAGCGCCAACCATATGAGGATTCGATTAGGAGAGTAGATGTTTTCGATTAGAATTATGTTAAGAAAGGCAGAGGTAGACCTAGGAAGACTTGGGCTAATTTTATAAAAATGATCTTAATTTATTAGAATTAAATGAAAATATTAGAATAATTTATTAGAATTAAATGAAAATATGACACTAAGTAGGATGCAATGGAGAAAAAGGATTCATGTAGCGGACCCCACGTAGTGGGATTATGGTTTTGTTTTGGTTGTTGTTGTTATTGTTGTACAAATATAACAGCTAAATTTGCTTTTTTACATTTATATTACTCAAATCTATCATATCACATCAAAAACACAACCATTTTAACATTTAAAAAGTGAAATGCATCTCTTCATGCATAGGTAAGGTGTTTGATGTTTGATATGTATGTAAAAATTAAAATTTAGGTGTTTGATGTGTAAGTACGTAAGAACTGAGTGATATATATGTAAATCTTCTTAAGTCATATTACAATAAGGTATATAATTCTAATCATTGAGAGCCTCATAGATATAAAACATATATCAATACTCCCACAATAAGCAGAGTGGTTCATTAAAAACAGAAAAAAATATCACCAACAAAGTTCACGTGATGATTATGCATATGATTGCCTCCTCTATCCCATTCAAAAATATATTATCAAGATGGCATTGCATTATAGCCATTTTTTTAAATTCAAAAGGTTTGCAAACTTTCCTAAATTTCATAAATTCAGGCATCTATGGCTGCCTCAACCGGTTCAGAAACTTAGGGGCCGTTTGGAATCACTTTTAATTTTTATTTTTGTTATGTTTTATGTTTTTTAACTTAAAATGAAACATATTTGGTATGTTACGACATGATTATTTCTAAAAACACTCAAAATAATTTTTATGTGTTTTAAATATTTTTATAAACAAACTAATTTGTTTTTGAAAGAAAATAAATACATGAAAAAAATGCACTAAACAAACATATTTGTAAAATAAAAGCAAAAAAAAAACAAAAACAAAAGATAAAAGTGATCCTCAACAAGCCCTTAATACATGTATTGATTTAGTCCATGACAATTACCACCACGAACTACTCATTTTTACATATTTATAATCATATGTGTGATACTCCACTTGTAGCCATAAAATTTTCATTCTTATGTATTTACACATATACTGCCTGAACTTTACTTTTTAGATCGCATCAAAAAAATCACTATTTTAACTTTTTAAAAATGAAAAATATGTAAATATTGAAGTTTATGTGTTTGATGTGTAAAATAAAGAAGAATTGAATGATATGTATGTAAATCTTTCACCGAAAATATAGAGAATAGAACTTTAAGTATAAAAAAAAATTGGCACTCTTAGGCATACCTCCTCTACAAGATCTCTGGCAATTCCCCTCACAACTTCGCATAAGTTATTCTCGGTGAATGAGTCGCTTATCCAAAAACTCATATCTTTGTAACATGGTGGATACTGCAAAAAGGAAAATGTTCACATAATAAGAACATTTCATGGATATTTAATAACAAGGTAAATTAACTAATATCATATCAAACTATATTTAAAAAATGTCAGCTAAGAAGCTCAAATAAACAGCCTGATTTTCCTAGTGAAAATTATGTAAAATAGCATCATATAATCCATAGAAAAAAACAGTAAAATGAACACAAAAGTTGCTAAAAACCAATCCTCACGAATAAATCAAAAGTTTATGGGAAATGCAACTTAGGGTTGAAAATAATAGGAGTAATATAAGAAAAGTTGAGATGCTTCAATAAAAAGACTTGCTCATGGTCTTACAGGCCCAACAGACAACTTTCCCTGCAAACTTTCCAGATATAAGCTTTCAAGATTTCTTTTGCATAATCCAGATAATTGTAGTTATTGAAAGTGTATTAACAATAATAGCAACAGATTGTGAACCATAAATATATGGAAAAAAATAGGAAAAGATAATTCCAAATTTTAAAGAAAATTTATAGAAACCTGAAAATAATGTTAGAACATTTTTTTTTCCCGATAGGAGCCAGTCGCATGCTTAACGTGTCTCAACAAAAAGTCCCATTAACATGCATGCAACTCCTGTAATCTGGAAGAGCAATTTTCTACTTTTAGCATATTGTTTTTAAGTTGTTTCATTTCTGATTTGTTTATGACTTTAATTAAAATAAAAAATAGTTTGCTTTCCATTATGCACTTGGTATCTTCAAATACTTGAAAAAAGCATAAACATGACAAATAGATCCAATTGAACATAAATAATTTAAATTTTCAGTTTCAAATTTGGCTATCGATTTATTATTAGAATGTGCGCATATAAAAGCATTATAAATAATGTACTACATATTTATGATATAATTCTGTTAAGATAAATCCTAGAATCATATGTACTTTATCATTTAAATAATTTATAATTATGAATAATTATTTAATTTGATGACAAATATTTAAAGTTTTTAATGAAATATATTAAAAATGATTAAACCCTAACATAAATTTCCTTCTTATTCGATTTATTTTGTATCAATTCACTCTCTCAATGTATTTTAATTTTGTCATTTGATGTGGTGATTAAATGCATTGTTAGTTCCTCACATGCCCCTAATTCAAAACTTACTCTTGCTAGAATTCCAAAAATTATTTTTGAAAATATACAACCTAACATGTGTTTCATGAATTTTTAAAAACTCGATTTATTTTAAAAACAACTTATCATACTTATAGAATCATCCCCCTTAACCTGTTCTCTAAAATAATAATAGTAATAAATATATAAATAAATAAAGCAATTCAAAAATTTTAGGGGCACTTTAGGATCAGTTTCAATTCTTAAAAAAAATTATTTTATTTTTGTTTATGTTTATACTTGAAGCAAAACTTGATTATGTCATAACATGTTTATTTATTGCTAAAAATAATTTAAAAATGCTTAGTTATGTCTAAAAATGTTTTAAAAATACTTTTAGATATTTTCAACATATAAAAATGCAATAAACAAACAACAACAACAACAACAAAGTCTTAATCCCACTACGTACATAAATCCTTCTTCTCCATTGCGTCCTATTTAGTGTCATATTTTCATTTAGTTCTAATAAATTAAGATCATTTTTTATACAATAAGCCCAAGTCTTCCTAGGTCTACCTCTGCCTTTCTTAACATAAGTTGAATCTAAAACATCTACTCTCCTAATCATATCATCAGATAGTCGACGTTTAATGTGACCAAACTATCTAAGACGACTCTCTCTAATTTTGTCCGTCACTGGAGCTACACCAACCCTATCACAAAGATATTCATATCGCATTTTCACTTTAAGTGTAAAGCCACTCATCCACTTAATCATTCTCATCTCGGCAACACTTAACTTAGTATCATGCTTATCTTTTAAAGGCCAACAAACATCTTTTTAAATTTTAAAAAAATTAAAATAAAAAACTAAAAACAAAAAATTATCCCAAACAAGCCCTTAGGCATCTGTAACTTGTAAAAAAGGTGCAAAAAAACACAATCGTAGAACCATTATTACTTGATTGTACATTAATAATAAAGTTTTGAGATCATAATAATAAGTATTTCTCCTTGGTCTAATCCAATATTTAGATGATACTGCCATGAAATTTCGATGCTAGTTTCAACAGGTTTACAGTTGGTAGGTTTGTTTATCAAGGTGATCATTGCACCCAAAGTATATTATACATGGTTAATTTCATTGCTTGAAGTATATTTAACTTAAGGGGCATTTACATACATACCAATTCATATATATTTATATATATAATACATAAAATTTACTTATTACATTTAAACCACCAAGTCTTTCATAACACATCAAAAATACCACTATTTTGACTTTTAAAAATGGAAATAGATATTTCATGCGTCGGCAAGGTGGCATATATATAAAAATTAAAGTTTAGATGTTAGATATGTAAATGCATAGGAATATATGTAAATGAGATATGTAAATGCATAGGAATTGAGTGGTATGTATGCAAATCTTCCTTTAACTTAATAAACTTCCAAAATTGAATGTAAGATTGCAAAGCTTATCATAAGTCATTCTATGGAAAATCTTTCATACCTTAGAAAATGATTTGAACTTGATGCCAAGCTTTCCCTCAGAGAACTGTACGCAAGAAAAGCTTGGTTAGAACTTCGAAATTATTGATAGTAATTAAATAATTCTTAAAATGATTATCAAAATGCATAAAGAAAAATATTTGGTTACTGGAAAAAAAATCTAAAGAGCACCTGGGAAGTAAAACGTTGATCGGTTGACCAAAACAACCGAATATCTGGTATATCAAAAAGAACCATGGCTAATCGTTCCAAGCCAAGACCAAACGCCCAAGCGACAGAATTTATTTTTCCATTTCTTTTCAGTATCTCCTGCTCAGTCACTCCACATCCCAATACTTCCATCCATTTCTCCTAAATGACAATTAAAGATCAAATTATTTCCCCTGGGAATATTTAAATAAAAGTATATCAGAAGAATGACAATGGAAACAGTAAAAAAAGCAACTTTACTCGTATACAAAAAACATCATAACTCGTGCAAAATAAAATAAAAAAAAGAAAGTTGCACATATATAAAGCTCAATTCTTATGTTTTGACATATATAACAGATCAACTTCAATTTTTCTATACATACCACCTTACCTATGCATGAAAAGGTGTGTTTCACTTTTTAAAAGTTAAAATGGTGGTATTTTTCATGTGATACGAAAGATTTGGGTGGTATAAATGTTAAAAGCAAAGTTGAAGTGTTGAACTTATAAAAACATACGAATTGAGTAGTATGTATGTAACGTTGAGTTCTGAGTTCACAATTGAGGGAGGACTTGGAGCAATGCTTAAAATCACTACCACAAGAGTACAACTATAAAAATATGCTTTGGAAAAGATATGTTAGGAACTATAATTTTGTGCCGATCAGCCCAAGCAAGATCAAAATAGTGCAGATTTGCTATTACTTGGCAACAGATTTGCTGCATATATTTGCTACAGATACATATTTTTGCTGAAGATACAATATATGTAGCAATGCCGTAGCTAACTAATACATCAAATTAATATGGATAGGGCTGTCAAGAAAAGCTCGTCGTTCGTAAATAGCTCGTGTTCAGCTCGCTAAGTATCTCGTGTTTGATTCATTCGTTTAGCAAACAAGCCAAACATGAACAATTTTTTTTAGCTCGATTATAAACGAGCCGAACACGAACAAGCTTTTGTTTAATTGTGTTTAGCTCATTTTGACTCAAATTAATTAAATAATAAATAAATAATATTATTATAATATTTCTATAATAAATTTTTGAAACTTATTCATGTTCGTTTAATTAACTTGAACACTTTTTTAAAATACATGATTATTAAATAAACAAGCTTGAACAAATTATTACTCGACTCATTTATGACTGTCAGTAAGATCGTTGAAAGCTCGTGAATAAGCTCGATATTGACTGTTATAAAATGTAACTAAAATTAAAATTTATTTTAAATAAAATAATTTTTTACTATTAACTTTAAAACAATTAAATTCACTAAAATGACTCAAAAAATATAGAATTTCTTTAATACAAACATATGTTAGAAGGAAAAAAAAAACTAAAGTTAGAAAAAAAACAAGAGGTAGAATTTTGGAAGATTTACACACATACCACTCAATTCTTATGTCTTCAAATATCTAACATCCAAACTTCAATTTTTACACAAATTTTATCTAGGCATGAAAATGTGCATTTTGCATTTTAAAAGTTATGGTTTGTATAAATGTAAAAAATAACATTTAGGTGTTAGATATGTAAATACATGAGAAATAGGTTATTTGTATGTAAATCCCCTAATTTTTTTCCAACAAAAAATCCCACCCCACCCTGCCCCATGTGTTTTCTATATTTACTCCACATCGTAAATAATTCTTTATCAATGCTACATAAATGTGAAAACGAAGAACAATTGTTTGAAAGTTTTCACCCGCGAGCAGTTGTGAGAGCAAAAGTTTTTGGATATTTTTCCTCCCTTTAGAAAGTGTTTAAAATAAAAAAATTAATTTTTGAAATTTAATAATATAAATTTGATTTATTAAATTTTAATAAATTAATATTTCGAGCTGAAACGAACAAATAAATTTGAATTGAGCCGAACATGAACATGTTATTCACAAGCTATTTTGAAAATAAGTCTATTTCGAGCCAAAATATTTTGAACAAGTTGAACATAAACCAACAGTGGGCTTGCTCAATCTTGGCTCGTTTACACCCCTAAATAAGACTTATCAGTTTTCTTTAATTATTCGCAATAGATTTAAAATAAAGTTTTTCCACTTCATTAATAATCGCAGCAAAATTGTAACTCATTAAAGTGCCAAATAAATAATAATTAGCAAATCATTTTTTTATCATTAAATTTGCCAATTGTTTTCTTATAATTCCAAATTCATGGTTACTTTTTATCAGATCTAGATATCAAATTAAATGAGAAAATAGGCTTTTTTTACTATGAAAATTTCAACAAATTTGCTGTAAATATTTACCACGACATTAAAATTAGAAATCATAAGTCTGCAAAATAGTGATGAGCTAAGAAACTCAAAAAATACTAGTCTTCTTTCTCTTACCCTCCATTCGCTACTCCTTTTGCAACTCACAACATACCGATCCTCTGCTAGAGGAAGCATCCTCTTACAAGCTCATTATCTTCCCCATTAAGGTCTATGGCCTATGAAGCAGGGCAACTTCAAAAGCTTTCTATGTTAATGTTTGACACAAAACAAGCAAAAAAAATCATGTATAATAATTTTTTTCCAATATTAAAGCTGGACATAATCTGGTAGCACGCAAACATGGCCACAATAAGTGCTGATGATGAAGTTTGTTATTTTAGCCAGCTATGAAAATTATAATGATGAAGGTCTTATTGAATAGGTGTTAGTAGTGATAGTGATCATGGCTCCAAGTGTGTTGGGACAATTATTTGTGTCAATGTGCTAATATTTTTGTGATCATTTTAGGGATTATATACTCATTTTTTTTAGCTTTTTATATGGAGAATATAATGTTGATATTGAAAAAATAAATACTAATGATTAATGTTAATGTTGGTGCGTTATCAGAATAAGATACACTTGATAATATACTAAAGTACAAATGCAATTAAACCAATGTTAGATATACTTTTATTGGCCCTTAAACTTTTCATGAGAATTGTATGGTATTAGATTTGAATGTATGAATTTCTTTTTATAGAGAAGATTTTCACTACTTTTATTGATCCCAAATAATCACAACATTTAGTTCCGGCCTCTCACATATAAATGTACTTCCATGATGACAATAGCCTTTCATTGAAAATGATGCAAAGCATAGGCCTTATGATGATGGGCTGGACTTTGAACTTAATCAACTTAAATAAGACCAAGGCATATAAAATCACATATAAAATCATGCTAATGCCTTACTCAAAAAATTGTTCCAATCCATAAAACTTCATTTAAAGCCTTTTTGAGCTATTTGACTCTTGCACCTAAATATTGTGCTGAGGCATAAAATCTTTAGGCAATAAACTCTTTAATCAAATTCAGTCACAATTTATTCCTTATAAAAAGCTCCTTTGATGATAAAACTCATAGTTCTTAATAGGAAACCTTACATCTGGCACCAAAATTCTCAAATAACCAAAAACACTACTAATATCAAACTAGGAAATTAAAAAACAAAAATAGAGAACTTTGATAGGATTTATAATCCAATATTGCCCATTGGATAACTAGAAAACAAGCATACCAAATAAATTGATATTAGGCCTTGATCAAGGACAACACTCACATTAAACGTTTCATTAGATAAAACGTGCATTAGTAAAGCCCAAAATTATAATAAAATATAAGATTATAATCATAATTTTATATGCCCCTAAAATTAACTAATTGAAATCATTAGTTAAAGTTTGGACAATGAAGCTTGTTTAAACAGCATTTTCCCTTTATAACCAATGGACATCCCCGGCTTACTGAAGCTTAGCACTGTTAAAGCCAATTAGATTGGAATCCAAACATGATAACCCATATTTAACTTCCAAATAATGTGAAATTCTTTTACAACTAGGAGTTTGGAATTAGTAAAACTTTAAAATTCTTGACAAACCTGAAAATATATCTCCAATTCAAAAGATGGGTTTGTAAAGGGAAAATAAGTATCAATCCACCGCATCTCTACATCACCTGCAAATTGACATAAGTAAGGATTTTAGAAATTTAAGAAGCTAATAAATTTCAGCCCAAAATGTCAGTCATAGCCCCTCATATTTTGATATACCAAACAATTGTTGTGCCAAACCCTCGAGAGATTTCTTTAAATCCATGGCAGCATAAGATGTTCCATCCAAACCAGAATCCACCCACTCATCGGAACTAAAGACACGAACCCCTTCCATCTGTTTGGATTATATTTGAAACATAAAAGAAAAAATGCAGCGTATTTCTTAAGGAAACTACAACATCAAAAGTGGGCAAAAACCTGATGGAATACAGGATAATGAGTTGAATCGATAGAATCTCTTCGATAGACATCTCCAGTCACCAGGAAATGAGAGTGTCCTGTTTTTAACAACTCTGCTTGATGCGCACTTGTATGGCACCTCAAGACTGTTTGAGCATCAACATAATATGTATCATTATAACTCCTGCTAACATGATCAGCAGGGACCAAAACATCATCAAAATTCTGCAAAAAGGAATTTATTCACATCATCAGCGACATAAGGAATGGCATATATATTTCTAATGAAAAAAGTATGAAGAATCGCAAGATAAAAATAAATTTATAACACTAACGCAACAACATGTTCAATAAATCTACTGACGATGCCATGAAGTTAGACCAACTATTATATTCTTTATTTTTTTAATGATCTCATTATTATTGAGCATTTTATTTAATTAGTGTTATCAAATTAAAGTCAATAGATTTATTTACAGAAGTTGTGGATAAAAATGAAATGATAACACTAATACAACAGTGTTTTTAATAAATTTATTGACTATGCTTGTGAAGTTAGACCAGCTATTACATTCTTTATTTTCTTGGCGATTTCATTGCTTTGGCAATTTTATTTGATGAACATATTCCAATTTACAATATGCCAATCCTATCTTTAGCAGGGAAAACATGCCAATATACATGACAAGTGTAGAGAAAATTTTATATGGAACAAACGTTAGGGCAAGTTGTTAGGAGGAGAATAGGTCTTTAAGCTTAAAAAGACTATTTACAGTCTTACGCAAAGCCCTCATGTATGGTTTTACAAGTTTTGCAAAGTTCTTGCTAAGGATGAACTTCCAATAGCATCACAAATTATTCTCTCTTGGCAGTCAATGTTGGCAACATTATTTTTACAGGAAATAATCAAGAAGTGGTAATTGAGACCAAACACTACTTTCAAAATTGTTTTATATCCGCCAATATGAGTCATTCTGGATATTTACCGAGTACTAAATTTACATATATAATGGTGTTTCACTATATTAGATTATAACGACAATCCCAAGTTATTATTACTTATTATTTGCTCTTATTCCCTTTTTATGTATTTTTGTTTTATTGTGTTTTATTTTCTTTCCTAATTATTTTATTTTGTTTTATTTCTTTCCTTTATTATGTCTATTGTAATTGGGTTTAAATACCCCTCCTTCTATCAATAATAATATGTTGCTCTATTCCAAATCTCAGCATAGTATCGGAGCCTAACCATAGATCCAACAGCTACCAACCTTCTCAGCTAGTTCCAGCCGCCGACACCTCCCAGTCGTCAGCATTCTCTGTTGGTTCCAGCAGCCGCATGAACCTTCTGTTCAAGCCGCAAGTTCCAGCAACTGGCGAACTTCCTGTGCAGCCGCCGGTGTTCCAGCCGCATGAACCTTCTGTTCCAACAGCTGCATCAACCTTCTGTTGATCCTTGTGTAGTCGTCGGTTCCCTCTGATCCAACCGTCGGTGACTCAACAGGCTCTTCCCTCTGTCCAGCAGCCGGCAGCCGTTGTTTCCTGTAGCCCTAGATCAAGGTCCCCTTCGTACTGTTTTCTACAGCAGTCGCAGTTTATCTGCAATAACAGTTGTTTTCTACAGTCGTTGTTCTCTGCAGTCCTGTGTCGTAACCCTACAAAAATTCATCGATGACTCAGAACTACAACATTTCCTTTGGCTCAATCAGAATTATGACGGAATCCTACAACTCTGAACCACCTTCAGAATGTGTTCTTGATTCCACTGAAGGATCAACCCCAGTTTCCGCTCCCTTGCAGACCGAAGGAACAAAAACCACCATGAATTTATTAATCACAACCCATAAACTAAAGGCAATAACTTTCTCAAATGGTCCCATGCGGTGTCTTTGTTCATCAAAGGATGTAAAAAGTTTGGTTACCTCACAGGTATGGTTCGTGAGCCTCCAAAAACTAACCCGACATGTGAAACATGGGAAGTAGAGAACTCTATGATCATGTCATGGCTGATCAACTACATGGAGACTTCGATTGGTCGTTCATATATGTTCCTCCCCTCAGCTAATTCCCTCTGGACGGTTGTCAGTGATGCCTACTCGGATGTAGAAATTTTCGGCCAACCTATAAGGTTTTTAAGAAAATTCGGGATGTCAAAACCAAAGTTAAGGATCATGACCCAATACTATAATGACCTTATTGCACTATGGATGGACTGCGACCAGTACTAAGACTACACTTGGGATTCTCCAGTCGACTTATCCCTCTTCTAGAAAAATGTAGAAAAAATTGAACGTTTCAATTCCTGACTGGCCTTAATAAAGGGCGTGACAAAGTCCGGGGTTGTATTCTTGGTCAGAATCCTCTTCCTTCTACTCGCGCAGCCTTCATCGAAATTCTTTGAGAAGAAAGCAGGAGATTTTTCATACTTGACACTTCTATTCCTTCAGCCGAATTGTCCGTCTTGATCTCAAAAAGTGCTCAACCTTCTTCCATGTCATCTCGGATTACTGTCACAAACTCAACTACACTCGGTACAACTGGTGAAAACTTTACGGTAAGCTGGCGTATAAACCTTCGAACAAATTTTTTGCTACCAAGGATCTCACAGCGACGTCCAAGCCTACCACAACTCAACTGACTCCAACCTGGAACATCCCGGAATCTTCCCAATCTATGAAAAACCAGATGAAGCAATTGATCAAACTTATTGGAGCAAATCAAGTCTCTGCGGGTCCATTGAACTCCCACGTCCAACAAGTTATTCTTTCTATGGCTCTTACGGTTTATTCCTCCTCTAGTCCGTAAATTATTGACTTGGGTGTCACGGATCACATAACTAGATATTCGCAAGTTTTCTCGACTTACTATTCGTACTCTGGAAAAGATACTGTCAGAATTTTCGATGGCTCCTGCAATGTCATTGCTGGTAAAGGGTCAATTGTACTAACGATTGGTCTAACTTTGGAGTTTGTTTTACATGTTCCTCTATTACGATGTAACTTGTTATCTGTCACAAATTAACAAATGATATTAATTGCATTGTTAATTTCTCTTCTGATGGTTGTGTTTTTCAGGATAACCATTCGGAAATGATGATTGAAACTGCTATAGCTAAACTCTATTAATTCCAAGTGGAGTGCACGGAGAGTGTGGACACGCCACTCAGGAGTTATAGCTTATCTCAAGTCATTGAATTTCTCATTATGTTGTTGCATTGTTGTTTGAGTCACCCTAGTTTTCATATTTGAAAAATATGTATCATTTGATGTTATCTAATAAAAATCATTCTAACTTCAATTGAGAGACATGTCAGTTAGTCAAGCATCATCGGGTCAATTATCCACCCCACACTTATACACATTCCACTCTTTTCTCCCTCATTCACAATAGCATATGGGGACTCTCTCAAACATCCAATTACACAAATAAAAGATGGTTCTTGACCTTGATTGATAACAACATTCAAATGATATGGGTCTACATTTTAAAAGACAAATTGAAGTTGTTATCACCTTTCAAAACTCATACACCTTTGTTTTAACTCGAGTCAAAACTCCTATTCAGGTCCTTCAGACCAATAATGATTGTGAATTTTTCAACACTATTTTGGGTGAATTCTTGGTAAATAAGGCCATCCTCTACCATAGCTTATGTAAGGGCACTCCTCAACAAAATGAGGTTGTCAAGCAAAAAAATCGTCACCTTTATATTCAATTCAATATCCAGAAACGATTTTGGAACGATGTTATTCTAACCACTGCATATCTCATAAATAGAGTCCCCTCTAAAATTCAGAAGTTCCGAACCCCCTTAGTCATCCTAATGTCATGCTTCCCTGCCAATTGAGTCTTCTCCACATTAGATCCCAAGGTTTTGGATGCACGACCTTTGTTCAAAACACTGCCCCCACTCGGAGTAAAGTTGATCCCAAATCCATAAAATGTATATTCATTGGGAACTCCGCAACTCAAAAGGGGTATTGGTTTTGATCCTACCACACACAAACAAAATCTATGTGAGTGTTGATGTCTCATTCTTTGAAAGTGTTCCCTATATTTCTAGTTTGGCCTCAAGTGAGGGAGTCCGAGTTCTCCGAAACAATCCTTTATCCTACACCTATGGATGTTCCCCTCATTGTTCCCACCGACAAGAAGTACTCTGTTACGTTGAGTACACCATCTCCTTCTCTCACTGTCCATGTCTACACTTAGCGCACCCGTCCCAATGCTCCTACTCTGAAGTCCACTACCTCCTTACAAGATCATGACTCCACTACGAGCGACATCCTCAGCACGACTCCTTCAAATAGGGAGGTGAGTTCTCCAAGTAAGGTACGCAACCAGACATGCTTCCTCTATTTTATGGCAAAATATGTCTCTTTCTACAGTATATCGCCAACCTACAAAGTATTTGCCACCGCCCTGACGGACCATCAAATCCATGCTACTATTAAGGTTGCTCTTGCTGATCTAGCCTAAAAATCGATAGTAATGAAGGAGATGAATATCCTTCAGCAGAACCACACGTGGGGCATCGTGAACCTTCCTCAGCATAAAAAAATCATAGGGTGTTGATGGATTTTCAGCACTAAGTTCAACTCCAATGGGTCCTTTGAACGCAACAAAGCAAGATTAGTCTTCAAAAACCTACGGAGTTGACCATGAGAAGGCATTTGCTCCAGCGGCTAAGTTAAACACTATTAGGGTCATGTTATCATTTGTGATGAATTTGGATTGGTTTTTATTCCAACTAGATGTTATGAATGCATTATTGAATGGAGAGCTGACAGAAGAGGTATACATTTCTCTCCCTTCAGGCTTTGATTCTACTCCCTCCAGAGGGCGAATGTGCAGGATACAAAAGTCCCTCTAAGGACTAAAGCAGTCCCCATGGGCGTAGTTCGGCAAGTTCACAAGGTGGTCGTGGGCCATGGTTTTACTTAGGCTCAATCAGATCACACCCTCTTCTTTTGGCATTCCTCCAATGGTCAGGTAGCTATCCTTATTTTCTATATTGACGATATTGTTCTTTGCAGGTAACGATCCCCCAGAATTAGAGCCCTTAAAAACAAGGTTCTGAAAACCAGACCGGACATTGAACCGATAAAAAGAGAGGTTCGAGGTTCAAAGGTAAAAAGAGATATTTAAGGTTCAAAGATTGAACTGGGATTGAACCGGGGGTTCAACCGGATGACTTCAATTATAAATTTGATAATTTAAACGTAACATAAAAAATTCACATAAAAAAATTGATCATAAAATATAAAATAAATACCTCAATATTAAAATAACTAAAATCATAATAATTTTAGCATATTATTTTCAAATTTAATAATAATTAATTTCAAAAAAAATTTTAAATGCATAATTTAAGAAAGACAACATAAAAGCCTTTTAAGAAAATTTATAATGAATAAAAATTAATTTTGGTAACCTATTATTAATATTAATATAACTATATATATTAAAACTAATTCTAAATATCGTATAAAATTAACACACACGCACAATATATATGCGTCGCTTACTCAGATCAGTTGGTCGGGCATCTGCTTGTCAGTTGTAAGTCCCCTCTAGTCTAGGGTTCGAATCCCCCCGAGTGTAGGTTGTGGTACTTGAATTCTTTGGTGCCTAAGGGATGGTCAGGGCTCATATAATAGCCTTAAGCCATTTTTTTGAATATATATATATATATATATCTGTGTGTGTTAAAACTAATTTTAAATATCATATAACATTACTATTATATTATTTGGCATTTTGCAATTCACGGTTTCCTAAATAGAACAAAATAATATAAAAAAAAGTAAAAAATTGAAACTATGTACAGGCAAATAAGCATAAGAAATACGGTTTCCTAAATAGAACAAAATAATATAAAAAAAATAAAAATAATAAATTTATTTATTTTTTTAAGTTAGTCCTACATCTCTATATTTTAGTTACGCCTCTCCTTTAAGTTATATTGCATACAGCAACTTTAACAACCGCACATGGGCTTTCTGACTTGGTTTTTCGCTGTTAAATTTTATTCTTTTAAAAGTCTTTTCAAACCAATTTACCGTTGAACCTTAATGTGGGTTGAATCGGTTTGTCGATTTGGCGGTTCAAAGGATTTTGGGCAGTTCATTTGGAAAACAAGTTCTTTAGTACATTTGGACCGGACCAACCACCCGCTCACGGTCGAACCGGTTGAACCGACCAGTCCAGTCGAGTTTTCTAAACACTGCTTAAAAGAGACTCTTGTTGCATTCTTCGAGATGAAGGACTTGTGATATCTCCGAAACTTCTTATGCATGAAAGTGGTAAGTCATATTGGGAAATTTGTCTGTCACAACGCAAAATATTGTTGATCTCTTGACAAAGAATAACTTTCTTCTATACAAACCTATTTGTGTTCATATGGATCCTTTTAAAAAACTATCTGACATTTCAAATGTTGTGTCTGTCAACAAAACTCATTACCAGCGTCTTGTGGGAAAACTCATTTATCTCGCTCATACTCGCCCCGATATATGCTACGCAGTTGGAATAGTGAATCAATTCATACACGACCCCTACGAGCATCATCTCCAAGCTGTCCGCCGAATGTTCTACTGTTTGAAAGGTACATCAGGCCCAGGTTTGTTTTTCTCCCATCACACCATTCAATCTATTATTTTTATATAGATGTTGATTGGGTCGGATAAGTTCATGATCGATATTCCACCTAAGAAATTGCTCATTTGTATGGGGCAATTTTATCAAGTGAAAAAGCAAGAAACAGTCTGTGATTGCCCGAAGCAGTGTTAAAGCTGAAGTCCGATCCATATCCTAAAAAATATGTGAAGCTCTTTGGCTACGCATCATGTTTCGTGAATCCATATGCCAATCTCCATCCCACTGTAGCTATTCTGTGCTAATAAGACCACAATCAACATTGCTCAAAATCTAGTCCAACATGATTGTACCAAACACGTAGAGATAGAAAGACGCTTCATTATGAAAAAAATTGAGTCCAGGGAGATTTGTGGTTCATATGTGCCCTCAAGTGGTCAACTATTAGGCATCCTCACCAAAAAATCTTCATTGCCCTTTGTTCGATGACTTCAAATCCAAGTTGAACAAAACTGACATCTATGCTTCAACTTGAGGGGGAGTATTACATTATAATGGCAACCCCTAGTCGTTATTACTTATTATTTGCTCTTATTCCCTCTTTATGTATTTTCTATTTTGTTTTATTTTTTTTATAAATAGTAAAACTCATCTATCTTCTTCTTTTCATAAACTTCAAATTTTTATTATCATCTCCATTTTTATTGATCCTTGCAATCTTGAAAAAGAGGAGCATGCAAATAACCAAAAGTTCTCTTCACGTGTGCTAAAAATCATTCCATGTTCCTCTATTTATGAATGCACATAAGATTTAAAAAAAAAAATGTAAACATAGTTATGAAATCAGAGGCTTTCAAAACCTCCCTTATTTTAATAAGCCCTATGAAAGATAACATAATATTATCAACATCCAAAATCATAGTACAAATCCTCCAGTAGACATAGCCTCTCATCTCATCACTATTGTAAAAAATGTCAAAAATAATTTGTCAATTCAAATAGTAGTTTAACAAGCATTAAATCCCAAGTAAATAGAAGGTTCCATATCTTATTTTCAAGGAAAATAAAAATAAAAAATATATATATTTCATTCCCCAACATTCAACATTCACCCGGCTTCAAGCCAGGTGCACAAAGAAGAGCTTATAATAGATCTCTTCATCTATCATATGAATATTGTGATTTTTCTCACATTTTAATCTAATAATTTTCTCAAACTTCCTCTGATGCATTAATTTTATTATCCGGTTATAGACTTGTGTTTTTTAAAGATACTTGTAATAAGAGGTTGAAATCTACAAAGAAAGATTTAATTTAACAATTGTATTGGATACAAAATCTTCAGAGAATGAAAACTTCAGCTTCTTCCATAGTAACGTGGAATTGCATATCAGCAAATATAGAAGAATCCCACTCCATACATGCAAAGACATTTGCAACAAATCTTCAATAACATGCCACATAACTACAATAGAAAAGCCACATGTATGAAGAAATAGTGCAACACTGACTCAATGCTACAATAGAAAAATTGGCACAGAGAACCAAACCAAACCAACTAAGACTTTATATAGAAAAATTAATTCACAATAGGATCACCAATATTGACATGTTCATAAGAAAAGAGAACAAAAAAAAGAAAAAATTAAGAAATAAAACAGACAAAGCAACGTGAAGGCTCAGAATGATAAAGTGCACACCTAAATGTTTACATGTGCTTTATGGGAGCATAAACTTCAAATTTCTATTGTCTTCTTAGACCTTTAGGATTTGGAGAGGGGGAATGTATAAAAAAGAAGACAAACAACTAGAGAAAGGATAAAGTTGGCTAAAAATTGTTTGAATTAAAGATTAACTTCATTTTATAATTAATTTTATAAAGTGTGCATTAAAATAACAAAGTTAAACAAAATCATAAAATATGATATCAAAAAGGTAATTCCCCTTATAATAGTCATTCATCCTTATTGCATAAGCATCTAATAGAACATTCCTTCCAAGGTTATAGTGGCTAGCCATCACATTGTGAAATGAGTGGTCTGAAATATTATAGCATCTACAAATTCGTCATCTTGATCATGAAGCCACTTATGCACACCAAATAGCCAACCATATTCTATGCACCTACCTTAACCAATTGGGATATATTGGCTAAAAATAAAGGCTAGATGCTACATTTGGAATTTCAGGTTGATGTTGAGCTTGATTTAAGCTTGATTTGATGTAAGAACCTCCTAGATGATTTGATATTAATTAACTAGCTTCTATCATAACACTTCTGTTCAAAGAATTAAATCTTCATTTAAGCAAGAGTCCCGAAACATATTGCCAAAATAGTTTCTCATATTAAATTGAGCTAAAAATAACCTAACGGAATGATTTCTAGAACTTAAATCTCTAGGAATTTGCAGAATTCTAAGTTATATGGCCCACTAAATCCTACTTGACTTAACATGCTACTTGCTGGAAATTAATTTCAATACCCAAGACCCTAAAAAAACATTTAGAAGTTGCAAGCTTCGCCCATTAGCGAACTGGAAATATCTATGTAGACAAGGACCCTCCAGTTCTCAATGAAATTCATGTCAATACCAAGATTTCTCAAACAAGCAAAACAACAAATAGCTTATCTACATTGAAGAAACCAACATGCTAACAAGCTCAAGACTCTCACCGCTTTTACAGAAACAATGGGGCTAAGATCATCAAATTTCACAAACTTCCCCGAGTACTTCGCATCAAAGTACTCATAAATGGCATTCTTCAATATTCCAATTGGGTGGTTATCTCTCCGGTGAAGCTGCATCCCTAACTTCGAAAATATTGTATCCGGAACATTGTTCGCGGGATCGTTCTCCCTCACAACATCTAAAGAAAGAATGTCAAAGAAACATACCGCATACCAAAAGATTAGAAAAATCCATCAGATAGCAATGCTAAACTGTCGAATTCAATGGAGTATTTGAGAAAATTACCATCTTTAGATATCTTCGCACCGCCAGCCTGGAGCAGGGCAGCAAAGGGCTGCTTCGATTCCTTGCCTGTAGCAGCAAAAGAAGGGAAGGGTGGTTTTGAAGCAGGGAAGGGGAGGGGTTGGGGATTAAAAGAGAAAAACCGACAGCTGGGGAAAGGTGAGTGGAGCCGCATTATAGAATGGTGCGCAAGAGAATCTGCCGCCCTGCCCGTGCTAGCTCCACTGAAGGAGATGGAAAGGAAGAGTGATCGTTGGATAAGCATCGGCTGGTTTTGGATAGAAGCGCTGGTAATTGCTTGATTCCGTCGCTGTCCGAGCGGACGGAGTTACTACCCGGCCAATGGACATGCACTGAAAAGCTTGTCTATGGAAGAAATTACAACTACACAGCGGCGACGAAAATCCAACGCATAGGAGTTGTTATCGGAGTTGAGTGGTCAATAGGTTCGCTTCATTGAGGCTGCGGGGCGCAAGCATTGTTCTAACCGGCTGCAAGTGCCTACATAGTCACCAATAGTACAAAATCACCAAGAGTGTGTTGGAGATGAAAAGCTTGGGATATGAATTTCAAGAGAAGTAAAATTTTGAACAAAATGAATAATGTATCAGAAAAATAAGTTTAATTTAGATAAGGTTTAAAGGTCTCGGAGTAAGTAAGTATGACAAATGTGGGTCAATTGATATAAGATTAAGAGGCCCACTTATCTCTTGGATATAGCTATCCGACCTAAAGCTAAAGGCCGGCCGAGTCAGAGGAAGGATAAAAGGATGATTGACCTGAATTTGAACAAATTTGACTAAAACAAATTGGAAAAAACATTTGAGCTAACCACTATAAAAAAGCCAACTTATGGCATCAACCTACCTTCCAGTAGATTCGACCCGAGGCTCCTCATCAACGATCAGGAATTGACAATACTACAAAGGCTTATAGTCATCCCACAAACTCTCCTTGTTAAGGAACGAGTTACCTATAGGGTTATGGTGATTCACCCTCTACCTGATAGCCTAGTATCGCTCCACCAACAGGAGCTTCTCATCCAGGGTCGAGGATCAACGACCAGAGGAGATCAACCAATTGGTACTGATCAAATTAGTCCTATCAGTCTAAAGCCAATCAAACTTATCCGACCGACAAAGTCGACTCAACCCAGCCTCGTGGACTGGCCTTACAAAGTTGAAGTCAAACTATCTCATCCAACTGAGCCAAAAAGTAGTCGAGAAGTAGACACATATATGTAAAATACATAAAATATCTAGCACAACCCCCATTAAAAGCACAGGAAGAAATGTAATATCAATATATTGTGCCCTCTACCCTTTAAATAGGGAGATTATTTTATAAGAATAAAGATGGACAAGATGTATTATTGCTCATTATTGTTCAATCTATCTCTCTCTCCTTTCTTACACTCTACTGCTTGGGGCGTGATTCGCGAACAAAACAGGATTCAACTTCCTCAATAGTGTGTCAAGCATGGATCATGCCATAGAAAAAAAAGGAGTAGCGCCTGGAGGAGAAACTTATAAAAGCGAGTGCATAAGAGAGCTTGTGAACTAGCAGATCTATGACTTGAAGGATCAAATGCAGGACGCCATACAAAAGGCAATAGCTCTAGAAAGAGAACAACATTCCAGAGAGGAATGATTGTCACCCAACGATTCAAGAGCCCCCTTAGCCTTCAACATAGATGGAGACTCCTAGTACTTTGATAGTGTTGGGTCAGTACTGACCGACAAACACTTATTTGAGTGTACTGAAGCGCCCCTACAACAAAAGAATACGTTGTCTCAGTAAATTCTAAGGTCAAACACTAGGAGAGGTTCAAGATCCAATCATTGGGGTTCTATAAGATCAAAACATATTTGACTGATCACATAGCCTCATTCAATTTGAACATGTGTATTTTATAATCACTAACGCGTTAAAATGCCTCTTCTTTACCATGTTAAGGAAGTCAACCTTCATGTGGTTCTGAACGGATTTTCTCTAGAAGTGATTGTGTTATTCACAGACTTTAGGCAAATATTTGCGGCATAGTTTATTAGCTTCTAGAAGTCACGAAAGAATTTCCAAGCCCTCTTATTAATCTATAAGGATATAATATGAGTCTTAGCTCGTTTATCACCTACTTTCACGGGGAGATGTTGGAAGTGCGGGATTTGGAACCTGTGATAACACATGGTGCCCTAGCTCAAGGGATGAAAGGACATTTTCAGTATGCTTTGGGTTTTCAAAGATCGCAGACACTATCCAAGTTGTTGGAGATAGCTAACAAACAAATATTTGCCAAGGAGTATAACTCTACCCATACATACTTCAAAGTAGAATCTTCCACCCATCACTCACAAAAGAGGGCTAATTAAAGCGACAAGTAGATATCAAGGGATGACTCATGCACTTTCTCCTGTCCACAATATGAATTTACTCAGTCGCCTTAAGACCATATAGTGCTTGACAAAACTTACAACTGAGCGAGTCGGGCTTGATATCTTGACTAGTGACTGGCTCAGTACAATGAGTGCTCGCTGCCTAACCATGAATTATTATAAATGACTATATTGAAAGTCTTGATGGCCGAGATAGTGGAGGCCATCCAAAATATAGAGTAGTTTAAGAGAGCACCTACGCTGAAAATTGAAGCTTATATTAAAGACCCAAAGGAGTAATGTGTCTATTATTGAGACCGCAACCACGATACAAAGGAATGCTTACACCTCTAAAGCCTGGTTAAGAAGCTGACCATGACTACAAAGCTAAAGGAGCTTGTAGCTCTAGAAGAAACAACCTAGACACAAAGAAAGCTCAATATTAGAAATTTCAGACGAGCCAGTCCAAGCCCACACCATCCACATTGTTGGCACAATTCATGTTATTCAAAGGAGGTGGAGACTCGTTCTGTTGAGCCCACCTGAAGAGGATTCATTTGGAAGAACTATGCACAGCTACCATCGCTCTCAGATGCAGCTTCATCCCTCATCGACTTTGGCGATGAGGTTGTGCCTCCTAAGATGAACCCTTAAAACAATGTCATCATCAATATGACAATGATCAGCGAACACCAAATTGATAGAATTCTTATAGTCGCCAGCACCTCAGTGAACATTAGATTAAAATTAGTGTTTGATAAGATGGGTCTTGGAAATGATCGACTGGTTGTGGAACCAGAGCTACTCCGCTGCTCATTCAATGAGAGAAAGAAAGCATTGAGGTACATAGGGTAAAAATGATAAATAATCTATAAACATTAAGGATTCCTTGGTAGTTGACACACCACCCATTTATAACGCCATCTTCAATCACGCTCTGCTCAACTCTTTTAAGGTCATTATCTTGACTTACATGTGATGGTGAAGTTTTTGGCTGATGGAGAAGTAATCATTGTCTAAGGCAATATGGAGTAGTTCAACACCTGCCATCTTCGGACAGTCGAGAGCATCAAACAGGAGCAACTTGAACTTAAAAACCTATGTAGGGAAGGGGGGTTTCAAGGCCAACAAGATCACTCATAAAATCTTAAGGACTGAAGGAGAGACGAATAATTATTTTTTAATAATCAAATCTTTTGACACAAGGTCAAAGGATAAGCTTATCAAAACCCTCTAGGTCCACCGAGAAGTTTTTGCCTAGTCCAAATTTCAAAAGCTATGGATACTGATTAATGTCGCTTGTCATTGTTTGAACATCAATCCAGTAACTTGACCAATGAAGCAGAAGATGAGCACCCCGGTCATCACTCTAGTCGAGTCAATTTAAGCAGAAGTTCAAAAGTTGTTGGAGGTTAGATACATACAAGAGGTTTAGTATCTAACATGGGTATCCAACATGGTCATGGTACAAAAGTCAGATGACGAGTGAAGGATGTTTATGAACTTTACCAATCTGAGCACCACATTCTCAAAGGACAATCACCCCTACCTCAAATTGACTCGTTTATCAATGCAGCTATCAGACACTCAATAACAAACTTCTTTGACACATTCTTTAGCTACCACCATATAATGACGCACCTGAAAAATGTAGAGAAAATCACATTTATCACTATCAAGGGTGTATATTGTTACAATATAATGTCTTTTGGGTTGAAAAATACTAGAGCTATATAACAGCGAATGATAGTTGTAATATCTTCTAAGAATGAAAGGAACTTCATTAAGTTTTAGGTAAATGATGTGTTAGTAGAAAGTAAAATACTCGAGCAACATATAAAAGATTTAAAATAAATAATTTAACCACTTTAAAAATTTATGACTCAACCCACTAAAGATCACTTTTGGGGCATCAACAAACAATTTTTTGGGCTACTTCCTAACTCTGCTAGGGATAAAAGCCAACCAGTGAAGGTGCAGGTGTTGATCGACATTACATCCCTTGGAGCACTAAAGAAGTGTAAAAGTTGAGCAGTCTGATGAAAGGCCTAAAGTTGGTCCATCTCCAAATGAGGTTATAAGTGTCACATAATTCAAAACTCTAAGATGAGTGAAGGACTTTATACGATCAGAAGAATTTGAACAAGCTTTTAAGAAACTAAAAGATTCCTTGGTGTCACTACCGCTTCTCTAGATCCCAAGGTTGCACAAAGAAATTTGTCAATATTTGGGGTTGAACTTAAAGCCATCCACTCGATTTTAGTCAGAGAGGAGTTAGGGAAACAATTCTCATTTTACTATGTCATTTGTATGCTCATTGGTGCCAAGCTCAAGTACCCAATTATGGAGAAATTAACATTTTCTATCATTGATTTCACTCTTAGAATTCACTTGTAATTTCAGAAACATCCAATTAAAGCCAGCACTGACCATCCACTTAAGTCCATACTCACTTGATCAGAACATTCCGGTCGACTCCTCAAGTGGGTTGTGGAACTCAGTGAATTTGACATCACCTACGTGCCCCTGATTGTAATCAAAGCACAAGCAATAACAAAATTTCTGACATATTTTTTTTAATTAAGTGAGCTAGGTAAAGTTGTTGCCGACAACAAGACCTGAATTGTGCATATTGATAGAGCATCTACACGAGCCAGAACAAAGCTCGATCTCTCTTTGACTAGTCTGACCTTAGAACACTGTTGACTTTACCATTGTGAGGATCTATCCTAAATCAAAATCTATGATCAATACATGTCATGAACTACCCAAATTAACTCAGGAACAGCTCAATACACCTTAGAAAAATTAAATCAATGATGGTAGAACATGGCCAAACTGACTATTTGATCAATCTTGGACCCCATGGTGAATGATCCCGATGTTCTAGATAATATAAAATGCAATGTATGTGATTATATGCTTAATTTCCTTAATAATGATTATCGCTTTGCAACAAAGCCAAAAACTTGATCCCAAGCAAAAGCTAGCTAAATTTTTCACTATGAAGAAAATAGGAATACAGTTATAATATTTAAATATGTGATACTACACAAGTATACGTATCGTTATTAAGTAATATATGAATTTTCTACCAAGCCCCAAATATTGAACCCATAGGGATAACTAACAATATGCAACTTACAAAACAAAATAAATTAGATAATAAAATTTACTTAGCAAAGTATTCTTACTTAAACTCCAGATGCTATGATATGAATGAAAATTCAATTCTATTTGTAATTTTTGATAATTGAAAATAAAGTAAGCAACTAATTAACTTAACTAAATATTTGTTAAGATGAATGCAATATAAAAATATGTATTTTTCCTTATCATGAATCAGCCTTCTTATGAATCAGTAATAAGTATAGGAATTATGTTGTGAAAGTATTCTAAATGTGTTGTGCCAACTATGAGCAATAATTTTCGTTACCCTTACTAGAGAAGCTATAAAGAACATTGGCTAATCTATAGTGAATAGTTTTGAAGACGGGTTCAATAGGGAAGATAATTGCTCTGATTCTAGAGTTCCTTCTTCTCCCTCCACGTAGGGGCAACATCTCATAATAGAACCTAAAACTATAAATCAAATTGGGGGCTTTAGCCTGTCACTCTAAAGTCCTCTAATTCTACACCCTTCAAAGTTTATTTCCCTATTTATTTTCACTCAACCCCATGAACTACATTCTCATCCATGAAATCAAATGTGATTCTTACTATTTGTTGACTGAAACAATACCTCTCAAATCTTACAAGTTCTCACAATAGGTATTAACATCTTAATTGGCCAAATCAAGAAATCATCACAACTTCTTCCAACATTAAAGTCTAATACTTCACACAACTTCCTTTAAATAATTAATCACTTACTATTTTAAAGAAAAAGATAAAGAAAACTACTCAGAATCTATGGAGAAAATATAATCACACAAGATTTTAAAAGTAGAAATCATGCACACAAACAAGAAATCTAGATTAAAACCAAGTGTAGTCACAAAGATAAACACTTATCTCAAATGCTCTCCACCAAATGTCTTGAAGTTCCTTTGAATTCTCTTCCTTCACTCACAATACAAATTGAAACTCAAAATAAAAAGAAAAGGTAGTCGGCGGCGGCAGCTGCGATACTTTGGATGGATGGATGATGATTAGTTGGCCCCTTCCTTTGATGATCCAAGTCTTCTTTAATAAAAATCAAAAGGGTGTCTTGGTGTCTCTTCAAAATTTGTCTATATTCAATGAATCTTCTCGAAGTTGTCTACTTTCAAAAGCCAATTAAATGAATTTTTGTGTCCATGAGCTATTTCCCACATTTTTACCAAGGGTTGCTTCAAAAACCTCTTCAAAAATTCATCCAAATTTAATGAATCATCAAATAACTACTGCTGGAGCTTAAGAGCGGGATACCTGACACTTAGGCGCAACTCTCTCTGTTTAACTGACCCCTCAGTTCATTTTTTCACGTTATTCATTTTTGCTTCAAATTTGATCATTTTTCACTAAATTTATCAAATTTCATTCATTTGATTGTACCTGAAAGAAAAACACACAAATACATTTCATTAAAGCGCAATATCTCAAAAATAGGTATAAAAATGTGTACAAAAATACTATATATTTTAGGTGTATCAGTCAACATATTGACCATTTGGTGAAACCAACCCCACATGGTCCATTCATTGACCATATGACTAACTCAATGCCACATGATCAATTTCACACCAAAATAAGCCCAAATGTTCAACCTAAGGGAATGGACTTAATTAATTCATTAATTAATTAACCAAAATTTTACATGGAGAACCTTGACCCAAAAACCACCCATGGAAACCCAAGCTTATACATGGCATCCAAACCCAAATCCAACCCATGACACATTATTTTTGGGTCATCCATAACCCTATAAGACCCATCATGACATGGGTAACTCATTTAAAAAAACCCATGGAGCCATTATATTTGACTAAGTCCAAGTCATCATGAGGGTAGGAGTACATGGCACCTTACTTGAATTCCACTTCATATCCCCTTAGACCAGGTTAAGAGGGTTAAGCCAGCTCACTTCTAAGTTGTTTATCCACCTCACCATATCTTGAATTGGAAGGAAGCCCTACTATAGCTAACTTCTTCACCATGGCTGGACTCATGATGAGAACACCATGAGAAATGGGGGGATTGACTAGCCTTAGCTGAAATTCTATCCCATAGATCCCCTTGAGCTTCTCTTAGCCACCAACCATATTCTCCAATCGATCCAAAGCTTCGTCATGGCCTTTAATGGCTATTTAAAGCCAAACCCGAGAGCTCCCAAGGGGAAGAGAACATAACATTGAGTCCCTAAACTCTGTTACACTCAACAAAGAAACCACTTTCTATCTCCTAAGCAAATTGATCCCCATAGTCTTAGCCTTTGAAATACATTAGGGAACCCTAATTTTACAACTCAAAATCCAGAACATTTTCAAGTCAAACATAAACCTTTCGTAGGGCTCAGGTAGGTTTGTAAGTGTCTTCTTAGGAGATTTTCCCTGTGCCACACTCCATCTATCTTTATCTTTGTAGGGGTCTTTAAGAATAAATTCATTATCCAAAATTACGTTGATTGAACCCTTTTCAAGCTCTTTCAAGTTTATTTTTGGGGTGACTATGCTCCCTGCTTTGAAGTTGTGTTTCAACCAATCTTTGCAGACAAAATATTCTTTGATCTTGTGTCCAAGCATTCTGTGGTAGGAACAATAATTGGGATGGACTTTCATATCAACTTCTCCTGACCTCTTGACTTCTGGTAACTTGAACACCGGGACTTTCAACAGGCTATGTAATATCTTTGTGACGACCTCTATTTTAAATGGGTATTCTTTATTTATTTGTTCGGACATTGATTTATTTTCCTTCTATGATTGGGTCGATTGTTGGGATTGTGGTTGTAAAGATGGTTGTGGTTGTGGTTGATTTAAATTCTGTCATTGTTTCCTTTGTTCAGGCTACACCAAAATTGGTTGTTTACCCTTTTTTTACTGCTAAAGCATTTCTCGATTTCTTCTCAAATGCTTTGACTGGTTTCATTTTCTTTGTCATTTCTGTTATACTCATTTGCTTAGCTTCTTCCTGAAGGTTGGCAGCTTTGCTGTGTAACTTTTTAAATGTATTTATTGTAAATCCATTAAGCATGAATGACACTGGTTCATGGATATTTGTAAGTAGGATTTCAACTGTGTGTTGCTTCTAGAGTTGTGGTTCACACTTCATACTGAGATTTCTCCAACTTAAAATGTAATCCACAAGATTTTCTCCTGGCTTTTGTTTTTCAACTACCAAATCTCCTTTGGAACGGTCTCCAGCTCACAACATTTGCACGAAGGTTTTCATCTTAGCAGACGTCTCTTCTACCTTCAAAAGTAATTTGGTATGTGTTGGTAAAGAAGTTGGATGACATTTTGTTCTAGCTTTTAAAATGATTGAGTATGTTATTCTTGGTCCTAAGCGAAGTTTAGCTAGAACCCGAGTTGTTGTAATCTGTTGATATTCCAAAGGAGACTGAGTGGGGTATCTGGGTAAGTAATTTTTTTGCGAATGGAAGTTTCTTATGAAAGAAGTCTTCTTTTCATCGATGCGGAATTTGCACATCTCATCTTGTCTAAAAGTTTTGGTAGTAGAAAAGTAAAAGCCAAGAGAAACTCTTGTGGATTACATTTTTCATTGGAGAAATCTTAGTATGAAGTGTGAACCACATCTCCAAGAGCAACACACAGTCGAAATTCTACTTAAAAACATCCATGGACTAGTGGCATTCATGCTTAAAGGATTTACAATAAAGACATTTGAAAAATTACTCAGCAAACCTGCCAACCTTCAGGAAGAAGTTAAGCAAATGATTATAACAAAAAAAAACAAAAAAAAAAATGAAACTGGTCCAAGAATTTGAGAGGAAATCAGGAAATCTTTATGTGTTAGAGAAGGGTAAACAATCAATATAGTGCAGCTTGAACAAGAAAAACAACGACAGAATGTAAATCAACCACAACCACAACCATCTTTATAGCAACAATATGAACAATCAAACCAATCATAGACAAAAAGGAAATTAATGTCTGAACAAATGAATGAAGAATACCCATTCAAAACAAGGTAGTTGCAAAGATATTTTGTAGCCTATTGAAAGTTTTGGAGTTCAAGTTACCTAAAGTCAAGAGTTGGGAGAAATTGATATGAAAGACCATCCTAATTATTGTCCTTACCATAGGGTGCTTGGACACAGGTTAAGAGAATGTTTCATCTTCGAAGATTGGTTGTACACAACTTCAAAGCAAAGAATATAGTGATCCTGAAAGAATATTTGAAAGATCCCAAAAAGGATTCAATCAATGTAATTTTGGCTTATGAATTTATTCCTTGTGACCCCTATGAAGATAAAGATAGATGGAGCGAGGCAAGGGGCAAATCTCCTAAGAAGACCTTTACAAACCTATCTGGCTAATGTAACACAAGTATACGTATTGTTTCAAGTAATATAGGATTTTCTTTTAAAACCTCAATATTGATCCCACAGGGAAGGTGAAACTCTTTTTATCTAAAACTCTTTTTATGACTTAGGAAAACTTTACTTATACTCCATAAAATTATTTAGGAAATGTGGTAGTAAGTTTGGAGTAAAATAAAGTGTAGTTTTATAAAGAGGAGTTCAAATTATTAAAATTATTCCTACTAATTCTATTTCAAAGCTTTACAAAAAATGCAGTATTTCTAAACTAGTTTTATGAAGAAGAGTTCAAATTATGTGAAAGTTTTCCCCTCTTACAAAGAGAACATAATCAGTGTAGGAATCACAAGTTTAAATGTTGAAATGTAGTTTTGTGTCAAACAGGAGCATGCTTATTCTTTGCCCTCTTCCTAGTGCATAAAGAACATTGGTTGATCAAAAGTTATGTTCTTAAATCTTAGGAGAGGCTGGATAGGTTCTAGCCTCTTACCTCTAGATTACCCATCATGTCCTCTCTATAGACCTAACCAGTTCTTAGGTTCCAAACTATAGATCAAATCGGTTATGGTTCTAGCATGTCACTTTAGAATAACTAATTTACGCCCATCAAAACATTACTCCTTATCTATTTGCACTAACCCATGTATTATCTTGTCGCCCATGAGATTAATGTGATTCTTAATAGTTGAGGAACACATAGCCCTCCCGGGTCATTATAGATTCACAACATGCTTTAACATTCTAAGTGGCCAGATTGAAGATGTAAATGAAGTACGAAGTAATGAATCATCACAAGTATAAAATAACATAAATCTTAAATAATCCTAATCATGCGCATGATTACTTCTTATTGCAAGGAGAAAGATAAAGGAAATTACTCAGACTTCATGGGGATAACACAACAAAACATGATTTATATTAAAATCCAAGTTTACATAGTAAAACAAAACTCAAACAAAAATACAAAGTACTTATTTGAGACTTCTTCCCAAGCAAATCCTTTGAAGTTACTTTAATGACTTCTTACTCTTATTAGATGGACAAAGACACACACAAAAAGACTCTCACTCACTACTCACACAACATAGCCACATAAGAGAGCCTCACACCCCCTCCTAAAAATCTTCACCATCAACCAAGCCCTCCAAAAGCCCCCCTTTAGACCAACCAATCTTTTCTTTAAATAAAGCTCTTAAAATCACCAAGATTCACTTCAAGAACCCCTTCAAAATTCGTCCAAAATCATTGCAAAAAAGTTAAAACTATTTTTGGTGCTTAGGCGCCAACCTTTTATTTTAACTACCTGACACTTAAGCCCAGGTCACTTTTTGCTCATTTGCTCCTTTTAACCCTCTTTTGCTCCCTTTTTGCTCCTTTCACTCTTAAACTCCATCTCTTGTCCGTGAAATAAAAAAAAACACACACACAAAATATCTTCCATTAAAACACAATATCCTTAAAAATGGGCATAAAATGTATTTGTATAAAAATAACACATTTTAAGGCGTGTCAATTCTACCAAACTTAAACATTACTTGTCCTCAAGTAACTCATCTATTTTGCAAAATAAATTCTTTAACTTATGGTTGTGGGTTTCATCAAAGATTACTATACTTTTGCTCCATCAATTTGATAGTAAAACTTTAGAAAATTTTTCAATAACTCGACATAGAACTAAGGTGTAAGAGTATCAAGTACTTAAGTTAAGAATTCTGATTTTCTATTCATTTAAAAAAAATAAGTATAACTTGTCAGACTTAGGAATCTTAGAATAATTAAAAGATAAAATTATATGAGAACTCTACCAGTAAAGAATTGGCTCATGCATTTAAAATTAAGAATAAGCTCAGAAATGTAAATAAGTTTCTTCCTTTAAGATAATTCAAGTGAAGTAAATTTTTAATTAGGCATCTCCTCTAGCTTCTCCTCACATATTTTTATTTTATTTTTCTTTTTCTTTTGATTATACTTTCTTTTTCTTTCAGGATTATTTTCAATCCTTTCTTTTTTTTCTTTTTGTGTGGGGATTGTTATATCTGGATAACCTTTAATGATTTTGAATTTCACTATCCTCTTCCTAATATTAAAACCTTCTCACAGTTTCTTACTTGATGATGTGTATTATTATAAAAATGATTTTTCATAGAGTCTCAAATTCTTTTTAAAGTGCACATCTAAGATCCTTAGTGTTTCAAAAATGCAATTTTTCCTACTATGAATAGTAAAAACATATTCCTATTCTTTGATACTAAATATCTTAACTCTAAAACTATCCCTTATCATTAAAAACTATTACTTAAGTTTACTATGACATTTATAGAATAAAAAATATAGTTTTCTAAGATTAGCACCATGATCCCGACTTTTACGACAGCACTACGAAGTATGTGTGGTTATATTCTTAATTTCTTTATTTATATTTCTTTCTTTACAACATCGCCAAAAACTTGACTCCAAAGTAAATAAGAGTACAACTATTATATTTAAATATTGTGATACTACACAAGTATATGTATCGTTATCAAGTGATATTGAAATTTCTTATTAAGCCCCGAACATCAAATCCATAGGGAGATTTACAATCTTTTAAGAAAAAATTAGATACCAAACTCTAATTTGAAAAATGTTTTTACTTAAACTATAGATCTCATAATAGGAATGCAAGTTTGATTTATTTTGGTAGTTTTTTTATAATTGAAAATAAAGTAAACAACTAACTAAATTTAACTAGATGTTTATAAGATGAAAGCAATATAAATAAAATATATTTTTCCTTATCATGAATCAGTAACAAGTATAGGACTTCTATTGTGGAAGTATCTAAATTGTGTTGTGTCAAATAAGAGCAATATTATTCTTTATCCTTACTAGAGATACTATAAAGAATGTTAGCAAATTTAAAGTTTGAATAGTCTTGAAGACGGGCTAGGTAGAGAATATACTAGCTCTCACTCTAGAGTTCTCTCTTCTCCCTCCATCTAGAAGCTAACATCTCGTAGCAAGACCTAAAATAATAAACCAAATTTGGGTATTTAGCATGTCACTCTAAAGTCTTCTAACTCTATACCCTTCAAAGTTTATTTCCCTTTTCCCTATTTATTTGCACTCAACCTATTTATTTGCACTCAACCATATAAATTATATTCTCATCCATAAAATCTCATGTGATTCTTACCATTAGTTGACTGAGACAATATCATCTCGGATCTTGCATGTTCTCACAACAAATATTAACATCTTAATTGGCCAAATCATGAAGTAAATGAAGTACAAGAATAAATCATCACAAATTATTTTGACATTAAAGATCAATACTTCACACAACTTCCATTCAACACTTAATTACTTATCATTTTAAGGAAAAAGATAAAGAAAGCTACTCAGAATTCATGGAGAAAACACAACAACACTTAAGTTTAAAATAGAAATCATGTAAACACACAAGAAGTCTAAATTAAAACCAAATGTAGTCATACAGATAAAAACTTATCTCAAATTCCTCTTCACCAAACTCTTGAAGTTCCTTTGAATCTCTTATTTTCTCTTACAATACTCTCTACTAACATAACTATAATTCATCATTTTCATCTCTCTAAAAGTATCATAATTATTCTATGATAGCAATGGTAGAAAAAAGTTGCAAAGAGAGGAGGGCAGTGGCCTCTTCAATTCAATCCAAATCCTTCTTTTATAATTTTCCAAAAGGTGCTTTGGTGTCTCTTCAAAAATGTGTCCACATTCAATGAATCTTTCAAGAGTTACCTCCTTTCAATAATCATTTGAATGTATTTTCGTGCCCAGTAACCATAATCCACATTTTCACCAAGAGTTGCTTCAAACACCCCTTCAAAAATTTGTCCAAATTCATTGAATTTTCAAATAACTATCTCTGGCGCGTAAGCACGAGGTTCTGGGCATTTAGGCACTACTGTACATTTGCACACCTTCATTTTTGCTCCAAATTTGATTCTTTTTCACTCATTTCACCATTTTTCATTCATTTGACTGTATTTGAAAGAAAAACACACAAATATCTTCCATTAAAACACAACATCCTAAAAAATAGATATAAAAATGTGTACATAAATGTTATATATTTTAGGTGTATCACACCACTTACCACATGTTATGTCAAAATAATTTTAAATATAGTTTATTTGAGGACAGATAAAGTTTTGTTTTTAATTTAAAATTTTTTCCCCCCCCCCCCCCAAACTTGAATTTTTAATTACCTTAAAACATGATAGTACAAAACAAGTATGAAGAGAGAAAAAAATTTACATATTAATTATCTATCACAGGGTTCTAAACATGAAAATAATATAGGTACAAGTTGTAAAACAAGTGTGTGTATTAGTAAGTATATCAAAATTAAACAGGTTTAACATGAAAAATACAAAGTAATGAACTACTCTCACACACAAGCAGTATATATATATATATATATATATATATGAAGTGGAGGAAAAGGAAACTGTAATGCAATGAAAACTAAAAAGTACAAAATCCATATCAGTAGTAAACATAAACATCATAAGGTCTAATACAATCAAAATAACTAAAAGTCAACAATAACTAGAGAAAGTAACTAAAGACATCAGAATCACCACTCCTCCTCCAACTCCTCCTCCTCCTCATCATCACCCTGATCCATAGCCTTGTGGTGTTGAAACTTCTGATAAGGAGGATAAGCAGGGAACTCTACGCTCTGGTCTCCTCTTAAAAGGTCACTAGAAACGTATTGAAACTTGCTTCATAATCACTTTTGTGTTTCAGATAATGTTCCAAATGCTCCCAATGTTCTTCATTCTCTTGAAGCTGACACTGTACAAAGAGTATATCATCTTGTTGTTCTGCAGTTGCTCCAGTACAGTGTACAAACTAAAAGCTGAATGAGTAGAAATACTAGAGGTAGAAGGTCTCGAAGCTGAAGTAGATGGAATATCAAAAGCTCTAGCTCGAGATCTTCCTTGTAAATCCACATTTGCCTTACCAAAAGGCTTGAGCAATTGTAGAAGTGTTATGGGACTTCTGTGTGCATTATAAATGTCCTTCAACACGACAAAACACACGACGGCTATACTCAAAAATATGCAAATCAATCACAATAAAATTTACTCCAGTATAATAAAATTTCTCTTTTAAAATATTTACTTTAGTATAATAAGTTTTCTCTTTTAAAATATTTAAAGCTGCCACTCCTAGTGAATAAAGGTGCACTTTAAATTTCAAATCGTCACTAGGTTGCAAACACAAGTATATATATCACTCAAGTAATAAAGGGCTCTAATGGAGTCCTAAGTATCGACTCTATAGGGAGGTGAAAATTTTTATGGTAATAACACAAAGACATAATATTTAACTATAGAAAATGTAAGTAAGTAATCAGGTCAAAATTTGTTTAGTGCCACTAAATAAACTGTGTTTACTGCGCTAATCTCTAAAATTCAAAGTTAAATTTACTAAAACCAAACTAGGTTTTGTGCCAAAGAGTTCAAATTTAAGAAAGTATCATTCCCTTTACAATGAAGTTATAGTCAGTGAATTATCAAATTGAAGAAGCTTGTTTTATGCCAAATAGGAGAAATTTTATTCTTTATCCTTTTTACAAGCGATAAAAAACATTAACTAATTCAGTGTTTAGTCCCTAAATCTATGGTTAAGCTGGGAAGATATTAGCTCTCACCCTAGAGTTCCCACATTTCTCTTGACTGAGGGCTAACATCTCGCTTTAGTTTCCAAACGCCTAGACCAAATTAGGGATTTTACCCTAAAATCTCTAACTCTACGCCCATCAATGAATATTTCATTATTTATTTACACTCAACCCCCATGGACTACATTCGCATCCATAAAATCAAATGTGATTCTTACTTTATTGTAGAAAGAATAACTTTTTCGGATCGTATTTTTCACAATAAATTTTAATAATTTAATTGGTCAGATCAAAAAGTAAGTGAAGTTCAAAGTTTGAATCATCACAATTTTAAAATTAAAATATTGCACAATAATCTTGATTCTTCACATAATCATATCTCTTTCTAGAGAGAAGGACAAACAAACCTACCAAGAATTCATGAGGAAGATACAATAAAACATGTATTTTATATATAAAAACAAGTTCACAAAATAAGAAAGAAAATTAAAACAACTTAACTTGATCTCCTCTCCAAGCAAATGCCTTGAAGTTCCTTTAAGTCTCTTTCTCTCTTTACAATAACACTCAATTCTCTCTTAGAAATGTAGGGAAGAAGAAATCTCTCACTTCTCACTTTCCCTCTCTTCAAAAAGGTAAAAAATCTACATTTTTACTCTTATTCTAAGATCTCTAAAACTTGCTTCACACGCCACACTCACACACACCACTTCTTCTGACATAAAACACTTTTTTATAATGTAGGGACAAATTTCCCAAGAGTCTCCTTAGGCACCCCTTCAAAATCCGTCCAAATTCAATGCATTTGTGAAAATATCCGTCTCTGGCACCTAGGCGCCAAAATCTGGCACCTAGGCACCAACTTCTCTAGATTTTGGCACTTAGGTGCCAGTTGTGCACAAGTTCAATTTTTGAAAGCATCATCTTTTGACTCCAAATTTCATATTTTTTGCATCCTTTAAGCTCTAAATGCATAAACTTAGTATACCTGCATTAAATACAAGCATATATGTAAATGCATAAACTTATATTCGGTGATATATAGCACTTAACTATGAAGCTTAGAAATGATAAACTTATATTCGGTGATATATGTTTAAGCTCTAAATGCAAAAACTTATATTTGGTGATATAACACTTAACTTAAAAGAAACTTAACTTTTACTTGTCCTCAAGTAACTCTTTTACTCCATAAAAAGTACGACTTAAGGTAGTGAGCATAACTTAAAAACTTTTATAGTTTTTGTTTTATAAAGATAATAGTAAGACTTTAAAAAAAATTTTAATAACTTAGGTTAAAACTAAAGATGTAAGAATATATACTTATCAAATCTAAGAATTTTGATTTTCTATTCATTTCAAGAATAATTGTAATTCGTCATATTAAGGATGCTTAGAAGAATCATATGACAAATAATTTCATGAGAACATCATTGGTATATATACTAATATTTTAATATAAATTTAGAAATGTACTTAAGATTCTTTCCTTAAGTTGTTTCAAGTGAAGCCAATTTTTTATTAGGCATCTCCTCACATATATTTTTCTTTTTGCTTTTATTTTTCTTTTATTTTTCTTTTAAGATCATTTTCAATCCTTTCTTTTATTTTCTTTTTCATGTGAGGATCACTATATCTGTATAGCCTTTAATGATTTTGAACTTCACTATATTCTTCATAAAGTTAAAACTTCTTACATTTCTCACTTATAAACGCATATTAGCTTTGAAAAATATTTTTCATAAAATCTCAATCCTTTCTTTTTCTATAAATCTAAAACTCACTTAATATTTCAAAAATAAAATTTCCTTTAATTTAAATATTAAACACATAACTGATATACTTAAAATATATAAACTTTTTATACACATTTTTATACATATTTTTGAGATATTGTGCTTTAATGAAAGGTATTTGTGCATTTTTCTTACAGATATAATCAAATGGATGAAAAATGTTAAAAGGAGTGAAAATGGTCAAATTTGGACAAAAAAGGAAGAATGTGCAAAAAATAAACTGAGGCGCCTAAGCGCCCAGAACTGGCACTTACGCGCCAGTTATGCAGAGAGAGTCGTGCCTAAGCACCAAGTACCCTGTGCTTAAGTGCCAGAAGTAGTTATTTGATGATTTAATGAATTTAGATGAATTTTTGAAGAGGTGATTGAAGCAACCCATGGTAAAAACATGGGAAATAGCCCATGGACACGAAAATTCATTCAATTAGCTTTTGAAATGAGGAAACTTCTAGAAGATTCATTGAATAGAGTCACCAAGGCACCCCTTGAATTTTTATTAAAGAAAACTTGTATCATCAAAGAGAAAAGGCAAGACATTCCAAGCAAACAACCATCATCCATCCAAGTAACTTTCATTGCCGTCGCCCGTCACCGTCGCCGCCACCAGCCACTTTTATTTTATTTTAAGTTTTAGTTTGTATTGTTAGTGAAGGAAGAGAATTCAAAGGAACTTCAAGACATTTAGTGGAGAGAATTTGAGATGAGTGTTTATCTTTGTGACTACAATTGGTTTTAATTTATATTTCTTGTTTGTGTGCATGATTTCTACTTTTAAACTCATGTGTGGTTGTGTTTTCTCCATAGATTCTAAGTAGTTTTCTTTATCTTTTTCCTTAAAATGATAAGTGATTAAGTGTTGAAAAGAAGTTGTGTTAAGTATTAGACTTCAATGTTGAAAGAAGTTGTGTTGATTTGAAATATTGTACTTCATTTACTTCTTGATTTGGCCAGTTAAGATGCTAATACATGTTGTGAGAATATGTAAGATCCGAGATGGTATTGTCTCAGTCAACAAATGGTAAAAATCACATATTGATTTCATGGATGATAATGTAGTTCATGGGGTTGAGTGCAAATAAATAAAGAAATAAACTTTCATGGGTGTAGAATTAGAGGACTTTAGAGTGACAGGCTAAAGCCCCCAAATTAATTTATAGTTTTAGGTTTTGATACGAGATGTTATCCCCCAAATGGAGGGAGAAGAGGAAACTCTAGAGTGAGAGCTAGTATCTTTCCTACCTAACCGACCTTCAAAGCTATTCAAACTATAGATTGGCCAATGTTCTTTATAGCATCTCTAGTAAGGGTAAAGAATATTATTGCTTCTATTTGTCATCACACATTTAGAATAATTCCACAACAGAATTTTTATACTTCTTACTGATTCTTGATAAGGAAAAAGATATTTTACTTATATTTTTTACTTATATTGCTTATATTGCCTTTATCTTGCAAATATTTAGTTAAGTTAATTAGTTGCTTACTTTATTTTCAAATATCACAAATTAAAAAAAAAGAATCAAATTTTTATTCCTATTATAGTATCTTAAGTTTAAGTAAGAATATTTTGCTAAGTAAAACTTTTTTTATCTAATTTCTCCTATTTTATAAAGTGCATATTGCCAGTTTTCCCTATGGGTTTTATATTTGGGGCTTAATCAAAAAGTCATATATTACTTGATAACAATATGTATACTTGTGTAGTATCCCATATTTAAATATTATAAATGTATTATTCTTTGATTCATAATGAAAAATTTGCCAAGCTTTTGCTTTGGATCAAGTTTTTAACTTTGTTGCAAAATAAGAATCATTATTAATTGAATTAAGCATACAAGCGAATACATCGCATAAACATATATATAGAAAGTCGGGATCAAGTTTTTGGTGTCGTTGTTGGGGAAACATTGTAGATTTTCAAAAGAGGTTTTTAGAAAACAAAATTTCTATTTTTATAAAGTCTTATTTAAACTTTAAGATTTATTATATAAATATTGCAGTGTTGTTTTTAAATTAAGTTCTTGTTTGTGTGTTTTTATTTTTTTATATTTTATTTTATGTGTTTTATAATAATGAATGTGTAGTTTAGGTTCCATAGGACTTATGCCTTACGATTCTGAATTAGATAGAACAATTAGAAAAAAATAAAAAATTAAAAATAACTGAACAATTTCAAGAAATGGCAAATCAAAATAATCAAAATGTTGAAGAGTTTAGACCTTTAAGAGATTATGCAAACCCTACGGTGGATGAACTTCATTATAGTAGATGAACCTACGGTGGATGAACTTCATTATAGTATTCAAAAACCTGCTGTAGTGGCTAATTCACATGAGCTCAAACCTGTTATTAACCAAATGATATTAAATAATCAGTTTGGGGGAGAACCAACTAAAGATCCAAATTTACATTTTGTCAAATTTCTAGAATTATGCGCTACATTTAAATATGATGATGTATCAGATGATGCTATAAGACTTAGATTATTTCATTTCTCATTGAGGTAGAAGGCTAAGATATGTTTGTATTCATTATCATCTAGATCTATCAGAACTTGGGGTGATTTAACACAGAAATTCCTTGCTAAATATTTTTCACCATAAAAAACTGCGAAGCTTAGAAATGATATTACATCTTTTTTGTCAGTTTGAAGGGGAATCTATTTATAAGCAAGGTAATGATTTAAAGAAATTTTAAGAATGTGTCCACACCATGCTATACCAGATAGGTTAATAAATCAAACATTTTACAATGTATTAGCTGGATCTCTTAGATCTATTATTGATGTTGTTATTGTTGTTCATTGATGTCAAAATATTTAATGATGCTTATGCTTTAATTGAATAAATGACTAAAAATAATTTTCAATAGTCTTCTGAAAGGATAAATCTTAAGAAAGTAGCCAATATTCATGAAATTGATGCACTAGCTATGTTAGCAAATCAAGTTGCTGCAATTTCAAGGAAGTTAGACCAATTTGGAATGAATTTTTTTCAACTAATTGCAATGATTGAAGAGAATTCATTAGGTCAAATGGTAGATTCTCAAGCATCATTAGAAACTTTGAATGTCATAAATAACAAGCAGAAAACCCCATATTTAAACTATTATAACCCAGGTTGGAATAACCATCCTGACTTTAAGTGGAATAATACTTTGGGTGGTAATAATCAACAATGAGGGAACTATCAAGTAAACTCATTGGGAAACTGAAACAACTAAGGGAATAGTAACTATAGTCCTACTTACCCTCCAAGTTTTAACATTAATCCACAATTTAATGAGAAAAAGTTGTCTATAGAAGAAGTGGTGTTATAAATGGGAAATCGGATACGAAGTCAAGGAGCTACAATTAGAAATATTAAGAATCATTTTGGACAAATAACAAATTCATTAAGTAATAGATCCTAAGGAACACTTCGTAGTAATATAGAAGTAAATCCAAAAGACCATAATAAAGAGCAAGTAAAAGTCGTTCAACTTAGAAACAAAAGAGAATGGGAAGGTAGAGTTCAAAAAGACACTGACGTAGAGAGAGAAGAAATTGAAGAACCAAAAGAGGATGCTCTGAAAGGTTTAGAGAGACCTATTTCTCCACTTAAAGTTGACCTAGAAAAACAACCACCTCCATTTCCTCAAAGGCTCTGACAACAACAGTTGGGCAAACAATTTTAAAAATTTTTAGAAATTTTAAAGAAGCTTACAATTAATATTTCATTTGTTGAAGCCTTAGAACAAATGTCAAGCTATGTGAAGTTTAAGAAGGATATTATTAACAGAAAAATGAAGTTTGAAGATAACAAAACTGTTACAATTAGTGAGGAGTATATTGCTATAATTCAAAAAAGTTTCCTAAAAAGCTTAAAGATCCTAGTAGCTTCACAATTTCATGTGCAATAGAAGACAAATTTTATGGGAAAGCTTTATATGATTTAGGTGCAAGCATCAACCTTATGTCTTTAATAATTTTTAAAATATTGGGATTAGGAGAAATAACCCTTACTACTGTAACTCTGAAGTTAGTTGATTGTTCAATAACCTATCCTAAAGGAGTTATAGAAGGTGTCCTGGTGAAAGTGGATCAATTTATCTTTCCTCTTGATTTCATTGTGCTAGATATGGAGGAAGATAAGGAGATACCTATCATTCTGGGAAGACCTTTCCTAGCTACAGGAAGAGCATGATAGATGTGCAGAAAGGAGAATTAACTACGCGCGTCAATGATCAAACAATTACTTTTAATATTTCAAATCAATGAAATATCCTACAAAAGGTAAATATGATGAAAGCTAAAGAATAGATGTGATAAGATATTTAAGTGAATGTCATTTCAAAGCAACTTATGAAGAGAAGTCTGAAATGAAAGAGTTGGAACAAGAGCAAGAAGAGGAATTAGAACAATATGAAGATTTATATAAGGAAGATTCAAATTATGTTCGAGAAAGTTTTAAAGTTTTAGACACAACAAAAAAAGATAAATCTTTTTATCCATCAATTGAAAAACCTCCTGAGTTTGAGATGAAGTTACTTCCTAAACATTTGAAGTATGCTTTTTTAGGTGATTCCTCAACATTAACTTTGATGAAAACTTTAAAGAGTTACAAAAAGCTTTTGAATGGATAGTTGTTGATATAAAAAAATCAGTCCTTCACTTTGTATGCATAAATTCATATGGAAGAGAACTACAAACCCATAGCTGATCCTCAAAGGAGATTAAATCATACTATGAAAGAAGTTGTTAGATGCTGGAATTATCTACCCTATTTCAGATAATGTATCGGTTAGTCCAATTCACTATGTTCCTATGAAATAAGGAGTGACTGTGACTTTGAATGAACATAACAAGTTAATACCAACAAGGCAAGTCACAGGATGGAGAATATGAATTGATTATATAAAATTAAATCTCGCCACTAGGAAAGATCATTTTCCACTACCCTTTCTAGATCAAATGCTGTATAGACTTACTGGGCATAAATACTTTTTTTTTCTGGATGGATATACTGGTTATCACCAAATATAAATTGCTTTTAAAGATCAAGAGAAAATAACTTTTCCCAGTCCTTATGACACTAGTTCTTATAGTAATTTTTCTTTTAGAAGAATGTCCTTTGGTTTATGTAATGCTCCTATAATGCACTTGCTACATTTTAAAGATGCATGATGGCTATTTTTTGTGATTTAATTGAAAAAGGTATTGAAGTTTTTATGGATAATTTTTTAGTGTTTGAAACTTCTTTTGAATCATGTTTAGAACATTTATCATAAGTTCTTAAGCGCTGTGAAGAAATAAATTTAGTCCTTTACTGGGAAAAATGCCAATTTATTATAACCGGAGGAATAGTTTTGGGATATCAAATTTCATAAAATGGTATGGAAGTAGACCCTGCAAAAATTCAAGTGATTGCTAATTTATCTTACCTAATAAGTGTGAAGGAAATTAGAAGTTTTTTATGTCATGCTGGATTCTACAGGCGGGGGACATTAATTTTTTTTTAAAATAATA
>NW_018165227.1:995717-1015326 GCF_001263595.1 Phalaenopsis equestris
ATTAATTGCTAAGCCTCTATGCCTAAGCCTCTATGCCATTTACTTGAAAAAAATGTAATTTTTAATTTTGATAAAGTGTGCCTAAAATCTTTTGAATTATTAAAGGAAAAATTAGTCAATGCACCAATTATAGTTTCACCAGATTGGGAAAAACCTATTGAATTAATGTGAGATGCTAGTGATTATGCTATTATATCTATTTTAGGATAGAAGCATGATAAGATTTTCAAATTTATCTACTATGCTAGTAGAACACTTAATGAAACTCAAATTAATTTTACTACAACTGAGAAAGAGTTATTAGCAGTAGTATATGCTTTTAATAAATTTAGATCATACTTAATTGGAACTGAATATATTAAGCATACAGATCAATTTGCAATTAAGTATTTAATGAAAAAGAAGGATGCAAAACCTAGACTGATAAGTTGGATTCTTCTTTTGCAAGAATTTGCTCCAAAATGGCAGATAGAAGAGGAGCTGAGAATCAAATTTCTGAACATTTGTCCAGGCTTGAATTAGAAAAACCACTCTGTTTTGAAAAGGATATTAATGAACCTTTTCCAGATGAAAATTTGTTCAATGTTAATAAGTGGTGTGTTCTGTGGTATGATGACATTATGAATTTCATTGTTAGTGATTTATACCTTATGGAATGACATACCAACAGAAGATGAAATTTTTATCTGAAGCTAAGACTTATTTTTGGGATGACCCATTTTTATATAAACAAGGAAAGGATCTTATTATTTGAATATGTGTGTCTTTAGAAGAAACTTATGAAATTATCCAAAAATGTCATAATTTTGATTTTGGGGGACATTTTGGTGTTGAAAAAATGACTTACAAAAGTTTACAATTTGGATTTTATTGTCCAACAATCTTTAGAGATGTTAACGCTTATATCAAAACTTGTGATTAACTTGTGATTGATGTCAACAGTAGGCAATATTTATAGGAGGAATGAGATGCCCCTCAATTATGTGTTAGAAGTTAAGATATTTGATGTTTGTGGATTAGATTTCATGGGACCATTTATACCATCTTTCAAGAATTTATATATATTGTTAGTAGTAGATTATTTATCCAAATGGATTGAAGTTGTCGATGTGATGCTCAAAGTGCTGCAATTTTTTTAAGAACAGACATATTTCATAGATTTGGGATGCCAAGAGTAATTATAACTGGTGGGAGAAGTCATTTCAGAAATGCAATAATGGAAAAGTTATTAAATAAATATCATATTAACCATATAAATGTTACTTCTTTTCATCCTCAGACAAGTGGTTTCGCTAAATTATCCAATCGTGAATTTAAAAGAATATTGGAAAATTTTGTAAATCCAACCAAAATGGGTTGGTCAGTCAAACTTCAGTATGCTTTGTGGGCTTATAGGACTGCATACATAACTCTTATAGGAATGTCCCTATACAGGCTAAAATGTCTCCATATAAGCTCATATTTTGAAAAGCTTTTCATTTACCATTGAGTTAGAGCATAAAGCATATTGGTATATTAAAGAATTTAATTATAATTTAAAGAATGTTGGTGAGAAAAGGCTATTGCAATTGAATGAGCTTGAAGAGATAAGTAATGAATCTTATGAAAGTGCTAAGATTTACAAAGAAACGATGAAGATGCGGTATGATCGGAGGATTCTAACAAAAATTTTTCAGTCAGGACAACAAGTTTTGCTTTATAATTCAAGGTTAAGATTATTTCTAGGAAAAATTAAGTCCAAGTGGATGGGCCCATTTTTTGTGATGAAATTTTATCTCTATGGAGCTGTGGATATCAAAGATCCTAAAACTGACAAAATACTCAAAGTGAATAGCCATAGGTTGAAATCCTAATTTCTAGGTGACCAACTTAAATTAAATGATTTTATAATGTTGGGTCATCCAGAATAAGCATTGGTTACGTTGGGCTGACGACGTTAGACCAAGCGCTCTGTGAGAGGCAACCCATAGTTATCAATGTGTTTGTTTTTATTGTTATGTTGTTGAGTTTGATTTAGAACATTTTGGTAGTATTTTAACTATATAATAAGCTATTTATTATTCTAAGACCTTAACAGATGATATAAACATGTTACAACGAGTATTAGGACGTTAAGTTGACTTGTGCTAAATTGACCACCGACACTTAAACACCAATAACCGACGCTTAAGTGCGTCAGTTAAAAAACACGTGCAAATTTCAGTTTCTAGAAGCTTTAACTGAGATTTGGTTGGCTTTAATGTGGGAGAGCAGTTCTAGGATGTGCCTAGGAGTTATAGGTGAGTTTGGAGCCTATAAATAGAAGGGTTATGTAAGGATTTCTACCACAATTCAATTCTAACCCTAAATCCTAAGTGAAAAGTGAGAGTTTTGGGAAAATGTAATCTTGGGAGAGTGATTTGAAGAAAAAGGAGGAGGTAATGAGAAAGAATTTTATTAGTTAGAGTGCGCAAGAATTATATAAAGGTTTCCTTGTCGTCGGTATCGAAGGGATAGCGGAGAAAATCACTAAAATTGAGGCTGACATGGCTTCAATTGAAGCAAAAGTGATGGAAGTTAACGCACATCTGGATCATATGGGATGATAACTTAAGTTGTAGTTTAGCCATACTAGTTTTATAGAAGAATCGGACAAGACTATGTATTTGAAGAACAAATGGATTGAAGAAAATTCAACCTGAGTTATTAATCATTGTCCGTTCTTTCATATTTACATTCCAAATGCTGAAGAAGAGACTAATTATAGGCCATGATTTGTTCCACCGAATGGAGAATGGAATTAAGTTTGTGGTTTAGTGACTGTGTTTAGTATTTGATTGTTAATGTTAAGTGTGTTTAGTATGTCATCAATGTGATGATTTTCTAGTGATTGTGTTTAGGAATTTTCTCTCCACCTTATCCAAGACTTTTTAGATTTAGAAATTATGTATCACAAATGTTTGTAATCATTTGTAAATGAATATAAGTGTTTGTTTGTGCAAAATTTCATGTTATTTTGCGTTGAATCAAATTAGTTAAGATTGGTGAATCTTAAGTAAAAGGAGAGTTGAAAGGGAAGAAAATAGTTATTATAGAGTTGTGAGACCGTGTAAGGATAGTTGACTTAGGCTAAGAGTGCATTTGATTTAAATCAAAAAAAATCAAACTTTGTGCACTGGCGCCTAAGTGCCAAGACCCCGCGCTTAAGCATTGATTCACGTAAACCAGTTCGTGAATGTTTTAAGTGATGATTCGGTCCGAAAAACACCATTTTTGCACCTTGCCTTCTTCTTCTTCCTCGGGTTTTCACAATTTTGAAGTTAGGGCACACCTATTTTGGAGATTTCTTTATGGTTTGGCGCAAAAAATTATTAGATTTGATATCCTTGAGGTAAGAGCTTCATTTCTATGTAAAAATTTTTTATTTTCACCATGTATTTTGAGCACATTTTTGAGCTACCTGAAAATCACTATTCATGGTGAAAATTTGAGAATAATAAATGGAAAAAACACGGATTTGGAAGTTTAAGCTTTTAAGAGTTGAGTTCAATGATTTAGAGTTGAATTTGGTATTCATTGTGAATTTTATATAATTTGTTTAGAAATGACGCCAAGAATGAAGAGAAGCAAGGGAAGTCCCAATTCGATTGAAGCAAGATTGTTAATGCTAAAGCTCAGGATCGATGCAGTGATGCACTATAATCGAGGAAGTTGATTCCTGAGTGTTGTTTTAAAAGTTCAGGAGGAGATGTAAAGGATCTGATTGTTCACCGCCAGTGTGAGAGGTTATGTTGTTTTTCTATCGTAGCAATGATTTTTGTGGTGCAGGAGTTCTATGTGAATCTCCCCGAAGCTGAAGAAGGAGTCATGGTGAGGGGAAACACAGTGCCTTTTTCACTTGAGGTAATGAACCAAGTTTATCATGTCTCATTTGCCCCCGAGCACTTTATGTTTTTATTCGAACTATATTCCTACTGAGGAGGAGCTAGACGAGATCATTTCATCTTTGACTACTGGGAGAGGTCTTTGGAAAATTACAAATGAAAGGAGAGTTAAATTTTCCACTTCGAAGTTAGATGCCACTGCAAAGGCATGTCATTATTTCATTTCTACTTGTCTGCTGCTTACCAATCATCTTAGTGATGTGACCCATGATCGAGCAGCTTTGAACTATTGTATCCAGTAGTTCAAGCGCATCGACATTGGAGCTTTGATTCATAGTGTTATTACTCATTCTGCCATCGTCGCTACTACTACAAGTTTGGGATATGCATCCTTGATCTTTTTGTTATGCGAGCATGTTAGAGTTAGATTTGATAGCTAGGAAGAGATCTTGCAACCTCTTAAGTCCATTACCAGTGTGAATGTGAAATCTTATTCACATCATTTCATTTTTGGCTGGAGATGAGAATTTTCTAGTAGTTCTGCATCTTCGACATCTCGTGCTTCTACTTTACCTACTTCTACATCTCAAGGTCAAATTTTTAGATCTGATTCTCAGTCACAACTATTGCAAAGGATTTTGGATAACGTTAACTACGCTGCTGATAAGGTATTAAATTTAAAAAATTTTGCAGAGCATATGGATGGATACATGAGGAGACGTAGTGATTATAAGGAAGAATACAACTTAGCTTTGAAAAACCTTAGGAGATGTAACAAAGATGAATTTTTTCTCAATATCCAAGATATCCACCATATGAACCTGCAACTACTTGGCATAGTGATGAGAGTGATGCAGAGAATGAGGATGCTTATACTGGATCTATAGTTTTGTTTGATTTTTAGTTTATGTATTATTATGAATTGTTCATGGAGCAATTATTCTATACTTTTTGGTTGTGTTTAGAGTTGTATTTGTTGAGACACTTAGTTTTTGTTGTGTTTTGTTTCATTAGACTTTATTGTAATGTATTCATGTTTTTTTGTGAATAGTTATTATTTTTTGTGGTAGTAATTGTGTTAACAGTGTTGTTTAGTGTATTTATTTAGTCCGTGCTAAACTTAATTTTGGATTTTATGAAGATTTAGAATATAGCTAACTTGTTACTTAAAAGCTACATGTTTAAAATTTATAATTTACTACTAGATATTTTTCTTTAGGTGCAGTTGTGAATGTTTGTTAGTGTGCTTGTTTGCTTTTATGTTATACTCCACTGCATAGAAGTCCAATGAATCTCTATATGTTAAGTAAATAAAAATTTGATCAATTTAATTTTCACTCCTATTTTTAATTTTTGTACTTGCATATTTAGGATGTAAAAATTCCTGCTAGCATGTTATTTTTAGTTTTCATTCTTGCCAATATTTATATTTGATGCTAAAATGTTTTATTCTATTAAAAATTTAAATTTGGGGGAGAGATAAAAAAATTTTTCTAAAAACTTGAAATTTATTTGTTCTTAAATGTATTTCAAATAAATTTGATTTTGAGTTGAAGAAAAATGATCATGTATATGAGTTATATTAGGGAAGTAAAGTTTTGAATATTAAAATGAGTAAGAGAATTTAGTTAAAATTTACAGAATGAAGAAAAAACTTAAAGTTAAAAATTTTAAGTGTGGAAAATGATAAGTATAGTCTAACTATCTTTGGTAGGAGAAATTGTATGTTTGAAAAGTATAGAAGATTTAGAATTTTATTTTTGAAATTTAAATCTTTTATTGAAAGTAATTTTCAAATAACTATTATTATGTTTTTAAGTAAGGAAAATATATCAACTCTTTGTTTTAGGAAAGGAAGAGTGGAATTCAAAATCATTAAAGGCATATTCATATATTATAATCCTTGTTTGAAAAAGAAAAAAATGGAAAAGAAAAAAAGAAAAATTGAAAAATGGAGGAGAAGCTTGAGGGTTAGTGTCTAATCAAAAATTTGTTACACATCTGATCTTTCTAAAGTATAAGACTTGAGAAACTCTTAAGTTTAAGGATATAATATGGTAAGTAAAATTATGCTTAAAAAGAATTTTTAAGTGAAGATTATAGAATGCCTAAACTCTATAAATATGTGGAGATTATGGAATATCTAAAATATCTTTGAGCTAGATAGAAACTCATATTTTCATATTTCTTAACATTAAAAATTTCTAAACTCTAAGTTGGTCTCATTTATTAATTTTTTTTCTAAATTGTAAATTGTTAAATTGTACTACTATATTTCTACATCAAAATTTTAGTAACTCCTAAAGAAACTCATATACATCATGTACTTATTTAGTTCTAAAAGAATGAAGTGTCACTTGAGGACAAGTAATATTTCAAGTTTGGGGGATTTTGATATACCTAAAATATATAGACATTTTGTACATATTTTTATACCCATTTTTGAGATATTATGCTTTAATGAAAGGTATTTGTGTGTTTTTCTTGCAAGTATAATTAAATGGATGAAAAATGGTAAAAGAAGTGAAAAAACGTCAAATTTAGACCAAAAATGAAGAAGGTGCAAAAAATGAACTGGGCGCCTAAGCGCCCAAAACTAGTGCTTACACCAGTTATACAGAGATAGCCATGCTTAAGCACCAGCTACCCCACACTTAAGCACCAAAAGTAGGTATTTGATGATTAATTGAATTTAGATGAATTTTTGAAGAGGTGTTTTATGCAACCCTTGGTAAAAACGTGAGAAATAGCCCATTGACACAAAAATTCATTCAATTTGCTTTTGAAAGGAAGCAACTTCTAGAAGATTCATTGAATGGAGACACATTTTGAAGAGACACCAAGGCACCCCTGAGATTTTTATTAAAAAAGAATTGGATCATTAAAGAGAAAAGACCAGCCATTCGGAGCCAACAACCATCATCCATCCAAGTAATCACCGCCGCCGCCAGCCACTTTTATTTTCTTTTATTATTTTGAGTTTTTGTTTCTATTGTGAGTGAAGGAAGAGATTTAAATGAACTCCAAGATATTTGGTGTAGAGGATTTGAGATAAGTGTTTATCTTTGTGACTACATTTGTTTTTAATTTAGACTTCTTGTTTATGTGCATGATTTCTACTTTTAAACTCAAGTGTGGTTGTGTTTTCTTCATGAATTATGAGTAGTTTTCTTTTATCTTTTTTCATTAAAATGATATGCGGTTAAGTATTGAAAGGAAGTTGTGTTAAGTATTAGTATTTAATATTAACGATTTCAAACCTTGTACTTCATTTACTTCTTGATTTGTCAAATTAAGATGTTAATACCTGTCGTTAAAATATATAAGATCTGAGATGGTATTGTATCAGTCAACAAATTGTGAGAATCACATTTAATTTCATGGTTGAGAATGTAGTTCATGGGGTTGAGTGCAAATAAATAGGGAAATAAACTTTGAAGGGTGTAGAATTAGAGGACTTTAGAGTGACATGCTAAAGCCCCCAATTTGATTTATAGTTTTAGGTTTTGATATGAGACGTTATCCCCCAGTTGGAGGGAGCAAAGGGAACTCTAAAGTGAGAACTAGTATCTTCCCTACCTAACCGATCTTCAAAACTATTCAAACTATAGATTAGCCAATGTTCTTTATACCATCTTTAGTAAGAGTAAAGAATATTATCGCTCCTATTCGGCACAACAGATTTAGAATAATTCCACAACAGAATTTCTATACTTGTTCCTAATTCATGATAAAGAAAAAATATTTTACTTATATTGCATTCATCTTGCAAATATTTAGTTAAGTTAATTAGTTGGTTACTTTATTTTGAAATATAAAAAATTACAAAAAGAATCTATTTTTCATTCCTATTATAGTATCTTAAGTTTTAAGTAAGAATATTTTGCTAAGTAAATTTTTTTATCTAATTTCTCATGCTTTATAAAGTGCATATTGCCAGTTTTCCTTGTGGGTTCGATATTCAGAGCTTAATCAAAAAGTTCTACATTACTTGATAATGATACGTATACTTGCATAGTATCCCATATTTAAATATTATAACTGTATTCTTCTTTGCTTAATAGTGAAAATTTTGCCTAGCTTCTGCTTTGGATCAAGTTTTTGACTTTGTTGCAAAATAAGAATCATTATTAAGGAAATTAAGCATATAATCACATACATCGCAATAAACATCTATATAGAAAGTCGGGATCAATAACCTTATACTTTTATACTAAATATCTTAACTTTTAGTACTAATATTTATTATTAAAGTATTTTAATTAAGTCTAAAATCATATTTATAAAATCAAAAATATACTTATCTTCAAGTTGACCTCCGATACAAAAAGTTATGTTAAAAATAATTTTAAAAATATAGTTTATTGAGGATAAATAAAGTTTAGTTTCTCTTAAGAAAAATTTTTCTTTCTCCGAAACTTAAATTTTTAATAGGTAAAGAATTTAATAGAAAAATGTAAGTAGAAAGAAAACATTAAATGCATTAAATAAAACTAACATGTAGAGGACTTTGAACATGAAACTTTGCAGGTACCAAGAGAGGGTATAAAGCATTTTGTAAAACATGATATATCAAAAATTTTTGTTAAGTAAAGGAGAGTTCTAAACATAAACAGTAAATTGCAAAAACAAACAGTACTGAAATAAAAACAAACAACCTAAATCTACACATCACAATTTACAATATACATGATTTAATAATAAAGTTCAACTAACAAACAAAGGCATAAAAATAAATTACAAAAAACTGACATGATAGTAAACTACGCATCATCATCCTCATCATCATCATCTTCATCCTCTTCTTCAAAATCATCTTCAGGCTCATAAGGTGTAAAGCAGGGGCAATTAAGGAAATTTACATTATGATCACCCCTCAAATATTTTTCCATAGCCTCATTATAAGAATATTGATAATTCACTTTCCTCTGCATATACTCACCATTATGATTCATAGTTCTCATTTGATTTTGAAGTGTCAAAATATCACCTTGTTGAATAAGCAGTTGCTCCATAACATTCTTCAGACAAGTAGTGCTAGATGTATAGATGTAGAAGGTCTAGAAGCGAAGTAGAAGGTGTATCACTGCCTCTACCCCTAGCTCATTGTCCGGCATGTAACTTATAAGTATGAACACTGGGCTTACTGATATGTTTAAGAGGCCGTAATAATTCTTTAGATCTATCATAACCCACTTCTGATTAGTTACATAAATTAAATATTAAGGTTGGGTATTCTAAACGTCCAATAGTCCTACCTCTAGAAGAATTATGGGCATTTCGATAAATGAGAGAGATGATGTTTATACTCTTCATTTATTGAATATAGAAATTCAACATAGCTCTCTCCTTAGTAACTTTACTAAGATGATTTATTGGACGTAGTCGAGCAGAAATAAAATAGTGCCAAGCTTTCGATCAAGCATTTAACATAGAAGTAGAGAAGTTCACCTTATGATTATTCTTTATTTTCCAAAATCCTCTTCCATCGGTTAGAAAGTCAATAACTTCATCCACTGTCAAATTAGATGTATCGAATGCAGAATATTCCAATGAAATTCATCCCTTAACTGATATAGTGCATTGATTCTTTCAGAGGTGAATTTAATAGTCTTACCACGCACAAATACTTGATCATTTGAAGCTTCTAAGAGGTTTGCGTAAAATTCTCAAACGATTGGGATAACTGCTACAACCATGAAATAACAAAAAAATTATCAATTTCTTGTTACAATCAATCCTTCAAAAGAACCTCCAAGATTTTAGAATGCTCACTCCTAAATCAATTTCCATGACATGAGTTGGGTATTATAATGACACTGAGCTTTGATGTTTACAAAATTTTTTTCATGTCACGGGCCTCTTTTTCCTTCGTCACTTTACTTATTTTTTTAGTAAGGAGAAATTTTACTAAAATAAACATATACCAAGGCTTCAACACATAATTTAACAATAAAGAAGGAAAACATACATTATTGTCATCTCTGATCTCCCAAGTTCCATCTTCATCCGTCAAGAATCAAAAAACTCCATTCATATTGTCTCTTATAAGGGCAAAGTTGGCATAATGACAAATCAGAACATTCTCAATTAAGAACTAATCATTGATTCTTGAAGGAGTACAAGATATACACCTGCCTCGAATATAGACAACTTCTTGATAAATTCCATTAATATTTGCATAAAATTCCTTCACAACAGGAATTACTACGGCCGCATTTCTGTAGCATAGTACTTCCCATCACCTCTGCACAATGATTTCTTCCACAATAGTATCAGGAGTATTGAATTCTCGATTGACAAAACCTCTTTCCTTGATCAACCTGCTCTTCATAAGAATCTTATCGTGCAACCTCTGCACATCAAAACTAATGAATTTCCTCCAGTTGAAAATTCCATATTTGGAAGTTTCCTTGGAGTTGGAGGCCATAAGAACAAGAATAAGGATCCTCTCCCTCTCTACAAATTTCATTTAACTCCAAATGGTAGGTTTAAGGAGTTATATAAAGAAAATTCTGCCAAAAATCATCAAAAGAAGGTTCTGGGGCTGTTTTTCCACAACACCTAGGCATCAAAATCTGGTGCTTAGGCGTCGGGCTTTCTAGAAAGTGGCACTTAGGCGCCAGATTGAGGCACCTAGGTGACAGTAGTATGTGAAACAGGTGCTTAGGCACCAGTTTAGGCTCCTAGGCGCCAGTGCACTTTTTTGCATCGCTTCACCTAAGGTCCAAATAACTCTCATACCTTCCAAATAATTCAATAATTAAAATGTTTTTATATATTTTTTTAACATTTAAGTCTTCAAAGCACATAAAATTTAATCAAAAGAGCTTATATTACATAAAAAAAAATTAAAATAATTACACAAATAACTATGAGTTGTCTTCCACAAAGCGCTTGGTTTAACGTCGTCAGCCCGGCATTCTCAGTCTTTACTCTAGGTGACCAAACATTAAAACCTCTTTAAAAATTGGTTTATGCCCATAAAAATAAGGTTTTAACTGATACACCTAAAATATATAAACTTTATGTACATATCTTTATACATATTTTTGAGATATTGCACTTTAATGAAAGGTATTTGTGTGTTTTTCTTTCAGGTATAATCAAATGGATGAAAAATGGTGAAACGAGTGAAAAATGATCAAATTTAAAGCAAAAATGAAGAAGGAGTGAAAATGTGTTGAGGCGCCTAATCGCTCAGGACTGGCACTTACGTGCCAGTTAAATAGAGAGAGTTGCGCCTAAGCACTAGGTACCTCGCGCTAGCGCTAGAAGTATTTACTTGATGATTCATTGAACTTGGATGAATTTTTGAAGAGGTGTTTGAAGCAACTCTTAGCGAAAAATAGTTAATGGACATGAAAATTCATTCAATTGAAATTTTAAAGGAAGCAACTTTTAGAAGATTTATTGAATAAGGACACATTTTGAAGAGATACTAAGACATCTTTTGGAAAGTTATAAAAGAAGACATGGATTGAAGAGAAAGGGAGACTGATCCAGTGTCAACCACCATAGGTCGCCGCCCAATGCCACCGCCGCCGCTGCCCACTTTTCTTTTTATTTTAAATTTTAGTTTGAATTGTAAGTGAAGTAAGAGATTCAAAGGAACTTCAAGACTTTGGTGGATAGTATTTTGAGATAAGTTTTTATCTTTGTGACTACATTTGATTTTTAATTTAGACTTATTTTTTGTGTGCATGATTTCTACTTTCAAACTCAAGTGTGGTTGTGCTTTCTCAATGAATTCTAAGTTGTTTTCTTTATCTTTTTCCTTAAAATAATAAGTGATTAAGTATTGGATGGAGGTTGTATGAAGTGTTAGTATTTAATATTGGAAGAAGTTGTGATTATTTTAAACCTTATAGTTTTTCCCTTTTTTTTACTTCTTAATTTGGCCAATTAAAATGTTAATACTTGTTGTGAGAACATGTAAGATCTGAGATGGTATTTTCTCAGTCAATAAATGGTAAGAATCACATTTGTAAGAATCACATTTGAAAATCACATTTGAATTCATGGATGAGAATGTAGTTCGTGGGGTTGAGTGCAAATAAACAGGGAAATAAAATTTGAAGGTTGTAGAATTAAAGGTCTATAGAGTGACACGCTAAAGCCCCAAATTTGATTTATAGTTTTAGGTTTTCATGCGAGATGTTAGCCCCCCGGTGGAGGGAGAAGAGGGAACTTTGAAGTGAGAGCTAGTATCTTCCTTGCCTAACCTGTCTTCAAGACTATTCAAACTAAAGATTAGCCAATATTCTTTATAGCATCTCTAGGAATGGTAAAGAATATTATTTCTCCTTTTTGGCGCAAGACAATTAGAATATTTTCACAGTAGAATTTCTATACTTGGTACTGATTCATGATAAGGAAAAATATATTTTATTTATATTGCCCTCATCTTAGAAATATCTAGTTAAGTTAATTAGTTGCTTACTTTATTTTCAATTATCTAAAATTACAAAAAGAATCAAACTTTCATTCATATTATAACATCTAGAGTTTAAGTAAGAATGTTTTGCTAAGTAGACATTTGTTATCTAGTTTCTCCTGTTTTGTACTTGCATATTGTTAGTTATTCATGTGGGTTCGATATTCAAGGCTTAATCAAAAAGTTTTATATTACTTGATAACGATATGTATACTTGCATAGTATCTCATATGTAAATATTATAATTGCATTCCTATTTTCTTCGAAGTCAAGATTTTACCTAGCTTTTGTTGGGATCAAGTTTTTGTCATCATTGCAAAGTAAAAATTATAATTAAGGAAATTAAGAATATAATTGCATACATCACAGTAACATATATAAAGAGAATCAGGATCATTAACTTATGTGTATTAACTTTAAATATTTTTTTTCTGGTTTTTGGATCTTTAATATCCACAACTCTATAAGGGTAGACTTTTTTAATAGTAAATGACCCTAACCACGTGGGCTTAAGTTTTTCGGGAAATAATTTCAATTTTGTGTTATACAACAAAACTTCTTGTTCAGGTTCAAATTACTTATTTTATTATCTTCTGATCATGACAATTTTTCATTTTTTCTTTGTAAATATTAGGATTTTCATAAGATTCATTTTTTATCTTTTCGAGCTCATTCAGTTGCAATAATCATTTCTCACCAGCGACTTTTAAATTAAAAATAAATTCTTTAATATCTCAATAAGCTTTATGTTATAATTCTACTAGTAAGTGATAAGTCTTTCAAAAAATAAGTCTATGTGGAGACATTCCTATAGAAGTTTTATAAGCTATTCTATAAGCCCATAATGCAGTATCTAATCCAGCAGACCAATCCATTTTGTTAGGATTTACAGTCTTTTCCAAGATTCTTTTAATTTCAAGGTTAGATAATTCTGCTAGACCACTGGTCTGGGGATGATAGCAGTGGATATCATATGCTCAATATCATATTTTTCAACCAATTTTTCAATTCTTTTATTCCTGAGATGAGATCCTCATCTGTAATGATTACTCTTGGCATTTCATATCTTCTAAAACTATTTTTCATTAAAAATTTTGAAATACTTTGAGCATCACAACGAGGTAAAGCAAATACTTCAATTCATTTGGAAATATAGTCTACTGCAATTAATATATAAAAGTTTCCAAAAGAGGGTACAAATGGTCCCATAAAATCTAATCCCCAAACATAAAAATTTTAACTTCCAATCCCCAAACATAAAAATTTTAAATCCCCAAACATAAAAATTTTAACTTCCAATGTAAAATTTAGGGTCATTTCATTCCTTTTTGAAATATTTCATACTCGCTGACATCGATTACATGTGTTTATATATGTATTAACATCCTTAAATAGAGTACGCCAATAAAATCTAGCTTGTAAAATTTTATATGTGGTTCTATCAATTCCAAAATGTCCCCTAAATTCAGAATCATGACATTTTCGAATAATATTTTTTTAATATTTTTTTTTAATTTCTTCATATGGTACACATCTTCGAATAACCTGTTATTTACATTGCTTATATAAATATAGGACATCCCAAAATTAAAATTTTGCACCATGAATAAATTTATTCTGTTCTTGCTTTGTCGATTCATATAGTAAAAGATCACTAACAATATATTTCACTATGTCTACATACCATAGTACATGCCATTCATTAATAGTGTATAATTGTTCATCAGAAAAATTTTTGTTAGCTTCACTTTTAAAATCAAATGATTTTTCATGTTCCAGCCTAGATAAATGATCAGTTATTTGATTATCAGATCCCTTCCTATCTACTGCCACAAAATCAAATTCTTGCATTAGAAGAATCTATCTAATTAATCTTGATTTTTCATCCTTCTTTCACATTAAATATCTTAAAGTAGAGTGATCAGTGCATAACACATTTAGCTCCAATGAGATATGTTCTGAACTTGTCAAAAGCATAGACAATTGCCAATAACTCTTTTTCAATAGTGATACAATTAATTTGAGCTTCATTTTAGAGTTTTACTTGTATAATATATAACTTTAAAATTTTTCACATATCATTGCCCTAATACAGCTCTAACTGCATAATCATTAGCATCACACATTGCTCAAATGGTTTCTCCCAATCAGGTGAAACTATTACAGGAGCAGTAGTTAATTTTTCTTTTAATAATTCAAAGATAATAATGCATTCTTGATTAAAATCAAACTTTGTGTCCTTTTCTAATAATTGGCTTAGAGACTTAGTAATTTTTGAAAAAAAAACTAATGTATCTCTTGTAGAAATCGACATTTCCTAAAAAACTTCTAACCCCTCTCACTGTAGTAGGAGGAGGTAGTTTAGCTATAACTTGAATTTTCACCGAATCTACTTTCATACCATAGAATAGCATTTCTCTCAATTTAATACTAAATTTGCCTTCTTACATCATTCTATGACTTTTTTAAATGACTTAAACATGATTCAAATGAATTTCTGAACACTGAAAAAGTCATCCATAAAAACTTCTATTCCTTTTTCAATTAAATCGTAGAATATGGACATAATACATTTTTGAAATGTTGCAAGTGCATTTCATAAACCAAAAGACATTTGTCTAAAAGTAAAAGTACCATAAGGACTAGCAAATGTTGTTTTTTCTTGATCCTCATGAGCAATAGAGATTTGATGATCTATCCAAAAAGCAAAAATAATTGTGCCCAGCTAATCTATCTAACATTTGGTCTAGAAAGGTAAAGGAAAGTGATCTTTCCTAGTGGCAGAATTTAATTTTCTACAGTTAATATAGATTTGTCAACCAGTGACTTGTCGTATTAGTATTAATTCTCCTTTCTCATTGACAACAATAGTCACACCCCCTTTCTTTGGAACACAGTGAGTTGAACTTACCTACGCACTGTCCGAGATAGGATATATAATTTTAGAATGTAACCATTTAAAATTTTCTTTCTTAACTACTTCTTTCATTATATGGTTTAATCTCGTTTGAAGATCAACTTTAGGTTCATGATGTTCGTCTAATAAAATTATATCCATACAAATTAAAGGACTGATTCCTTTGATATCAGCTAATGTCCATCCAAAGACTTTCTTATATTTTCTTAAAATCATTAATAAATTTTGTTATTGTGTTTTAGTTAACTCTAAGGATACTATAATAATAATGCAGATAAATCTTCTAAAAAGACATATTTTAAATGCGTAGGGAGTATTTTCATATTGAGTTCAAGAGGTGTTTCAATTGAAGGAATAAGATTTTATTATTTTTTGTAGTGTCTAATAGCTCAAATCTTTCCTAAACATGATCTAATTCTTCATTAGATATTTCAATGAACTTATCTTTCATTTTATCCTCATTTTTATATTTTGAATCTTCTTGTTCAATTTTCTCTTCAAAACTTTTTGTAAAATGATCGTAACTTAAATAATCATAAATTTCCATCATGAAGCATTCATCATCTTTTCCTTTTATTGGGTATTTCATGGATTTTGATATATTAAATGTAATTTCTTGATCATTGACTGTCATGGTTAACTCACCTTTTTGAACATTTATCATAGCTCTTCTAGTTGCAAGAAAATGTCTCCCTAAAATGATTAAAATTTTCTTATCTTCCTCCATATCTAACACAATGAAGTCCACAGGAATAATGAACTTATCAACCTTTACCAATACATATTCTACTACTCCTTTAAGATAGGTGATCGATTGATTAGCTAACTGAAGAGTTACAGTAGTAGGAGAAATCTCTCATAAGCCTAAGCTTCTGAAAATAGATAGAGGCATAAGATTAATACTGGCTCCGAAATCACATAAAGCTTTTCCAAAAAATCTTTCACCTATAACACAAGGAATGGTAAAATAACCAGGATCATTAAGTTTTTCAGGAAGCTTTTTTTGAATTATAGCGCTACACTCTTCACTAATTGCAACTGTCTCATTATATGTAAACTTCCTTTTTTTATTAAGTATATCCTTCATAAACTTTACATAGATCGATATTTCTTCCAGGGCTTCAGTGAATGGAAAGTATGTGGTTAGTTTCTTAAATATTTCCAAGAAATTTTAAAATTTTTAATCTAATTTTTGTTGTCTCAATCTTTGAGGAAATGGAGGTGGTTGTTTTTCTACAGTAATGTTCATTGGTTTAATAGGATATTCTGAATCACGAGGTATATTGATATCGATTCTTTGATATAGAAGTATAATGCAATGTATGTGATTATTTGCTTAATTTCCTTAATAATTATTCTTAATTTGCAACAAAGTTAAAAACTTGTTCTAAAGCAAAAATTAGGTAAGTTTTTTTCCCAATGAAAATATAGTTCTGTAAAATTTATAAAGCTAACTCCACTTTACAATGGTGCGTGGTATTTTATGAATAATAACGTTAAGCACTTTAATGTCGGTATTCTACGCAAGTATACTTATAGTTATCAAGTAATATAAGACTTTCTATTTAAGTCTCAAATATCGATCCCACAATGAAGGTTTAAATTTGAAATGATAAATTAGCTAAGACTTCACAGAAGTAAAACAAAATTATTGTCACTAATTTCAAATATTTAAGATTCTATCAAAGCTAAATTATTATCTACCAGTAGAATTTAAATGCAAAGTTCAAAATAGTAACTACTAAACTATGTTTATGTATGTTTATGTGATGAAGTTTGATGAAGTTTTCTAATATCAAAAAACATCTTTCCCACTACAATGAGCTTTTTGGTGAAACGAGATGAGATAAATGGTTTAAATTTGTATTATTCCAAATAGAAGCAATTTTAATTCTCTACCCTGATTCAGTGTTATATAAAATCATTGGCTAATCTTAGACTTAGTCCTTAAATCTATGGCTAAGAAAGATAAGAGGATACTGGCTCCCACTCTAGAGCTCCTACTTCCCTTCCCCTGAAGGCTAACTCTCGCTTCAATTCTTAAACACTAATATTGAATTGAGGATTTTAGTCTGTCACCCTAAAATTCTTCAATTTGACACCCAACAAAGTATATTTACCTATTTATTTGCACTTAATTTTATGAACAAATTGCACTTAATTTTTTTATTTGCACTTAATTTTATGAACAAAATACTCCTTCATAGACTTAAATGTGATTCTCACCATACTCCATTTCCCGGATCAAATTTCCCGGATCAAATGTTTCATAACATATTTTAACAATTCAATTTGTCAGATCAAAAAGTAAATTAAGAGCAGAGTTGAAAAATCATCACAATTTATTCTATAATTTAACATTGGCACATCCAAATAAACTCTTCATTTCACCATATCTTAGAGTAGGGAGAAAGCTAAAGGAAATTACTTAGACTTCATGAGAAAGATACAACAAAACAAAAAATTCATATATAAAAAGAAGTTCATACAACAATAATAACCAAACAACACTTATCTGAAACTCCTTCTCAACGCAAATCCTTTGTAGCCTCTCTTAAGAAATGTTAGAAAAAGAAATCTCTCACTTCTCTCCCTGTCCAACACTTCTTAGAGAAGAATTCACACTTAAACTCACCACACAAATTCAAAACTATATAGAAAATAACTAACTAATGGTGTGGAATGGCATGGAATGATGTAAAGTGGCAAGAAGGAGCGCGAAGTGGTGTGAAAAGAGGCGAAGGGGGCCTTTCTGATCAATTTTGGCTCTAAATAGAGCCTAGGTCGGTTCTCCAATAAGTGCATCCAAAAACCCTTCAAAAAGCATCCAAATTCGTTGAATTTTTGAGAAATAGGGCCTGCACCGACACTGGCACCGTTGGCGCCAGAGACCATTTAAATTCGAGTCTCTGTCAAACGGCACCGTCGGCACTGAAATATTTTTCAAAAGTTTCAAAAGTCCATTTTGACTCCAAATTTCATCATTTTTGCTTCATTTTTGCTCCAAGTCCTAAAAATCAACAACATGCAATAAAACATGATAAATACCTTCCATTAAAGTACAATATCACAAAAAATGAGTATAAAATATGGGTCTAAAAATGCATACATTTTTGGTGTATCAATATCCCCCAAACTTAAAAGTTACTTGTCCTCAAGTAGCTCCTTACTACATAAAAATATGACTCATGGCAAAGATTTTAACTTTTAGATTTCTATATCTTTGTCCACTAAATACAATAGCATAATTTAAGAAAAAAAATGTAAAATAACTCCAGTTAATACTAAAGGTATAAGAATATCTAGCAGTCAAGTCTAAGATTTTTGATTCTCTATTCTTTCAAGGAGAATCACAAATTATTCATATTAAAGCCACTTAGAATATCCATATGAAAAAAAACTTCATGAAACTTTACTAGTAAATATGCTAATACTGAAATAAAAATTTAGAAAATGTAGTCAAGCCTTCTTCTTTAAGTTGATTCAAGTGAAACCAATTTTTAATTAGGCATCTCCTCAAGCTTCTCCTCACATCTTTTTCTTTTCTTTTCTTTTCTTTTTCAGGATCATTTTCAATCCTTTTTCTTTTCTTTTCTTTTATCTCTTTTTTCATTCTTTTTTTATGTAAGAATTACTATATCTGTATAGTCTTTAATGATTTTGAACTTCACTATCCTCTTCTTAAAGTTAAAAACTTTTCACATTCCTTCACTTTATAAATTTTTATTAGCTTTAAAGATTTTTTATAAATTTTTAATCTTTTCATCTTACATGAATTTCTAAGATTTTTAATATTTCGAAATTACAAATTCCTTTACTTAAAATAGAAAAATTCCCCCAAACTTAAATTTTTAAAAGATGTAGCATTAAAAACTGAAAAAAATAAAAGGTGAATGAAAACATTTAATACATAAAGGAAAAACTTACTTGTTGAAGATTCTGATATTGAAATTTAACTCTGAAATACTGCAGGTGCTAATATCAAAAACTACAAGACTTAAAACATTAAATAACATATAATACATAAACATTTGTTGAGAAAGAGTTAACTACAAATACATTCAACAAAGTACTAAAAATTAACAACAGTACTGAAATGATTTTTCATGTAACAATAGTTTCACAAATCTATTCTTCACAGCACAACATACAATTAAAATAAAGTATCACAGTCTACAAATAAAAAATCTCAACAATAAAGTACAACTAAACATAAACTAAACAAAAATCTAACTAACACATCACCAATCATCGTCTTCTTCTTCTTCTTCTTCCACATCCAAATTCTGCTGCTGATATGGAGAAAAAATAGGGTGAGTAGGAAACTGAACTGAGTGCTCACAGAGTGATCACGCCTCATGTATCTGACCATTACATCATCATAAGCAACAA
>NW_018165227.1:1015364-1019699 GCF_001263595.1 Phalaenopsis equestris
ATCACCATTGTGTGCATTCCTGGCCTCCATATTTTATATTCTATTTCCCATTCTCAAGATATCTCTCTGTTGGATCATCATCTGCTCCATAAGTTCCTGGATAGTAGGGGCACTAGAAGTGGTACTTGAAGTAGAAGGAATATCCCTGGTCCTACTTCTAGATCTTCATCCAACATGATATTCATAAGTCTTAATTTTGGCAAGCCCAATAGGTTTTAGAGGTTCAATCCTCTCTTCATCCTCTCTTCATCCATTCTAAGCTTGTTCTTTATAATCAATTCCTACCTATTCACATATTGTGAAGATCAGGGCAGGGTGAGCTAAACCACCAGTGGTCTCTCCCAAAGCAATTAATCAAGTGTTCCTATAAATAATAGAGCCTACATCTATCTCATCACCTGCTTGACACAGAAGTTTAAGATGGCTCTATCCTTTGTAACTTCACTATGATGATTTGTTGGTATCATTCTTCTAGAAATAAAGTAGTGTCAGACCTACTACATTTAACATAGAAAAATAAAAGTTTACCTTAACACCATTCGAGTCGAGGGCACCGTCGACGCCCATGCCGGTGCCAGTGGCCAAAAAATTCATTTTTCTATTTTTGCAAATTTCAAATTTCTTTCAATTGACTCCAAAGTCTATTTGATCTTTTTGAACACTAATTTTCATCTTAAAATAATTCATTCATCTTAAAATAATTCACAACATCTTAAAATAATTCACAAACAAGTATTTTCATAAAAAAACACCAAACTAACTTTTATATATGAAAATACACATTTACAAATACATTTTTTTAATCACACTTCCGCATCCTTAAAGCAAACTAAATTATAAATCAGCGTTGAAATCAAGTCACAACACTAGAATGCTGACACAAAGCTGTACATAATCAAAGTCAACAGAGTTCTAAAGAAAAGTAAAGTAAATCAAATCCAAACAATTACATTAAAAACATAAGTATTTTGAAATAGTAGAGAGTCCAACTTCTTTAATTATTTTGCCTCATCTTCAGTATCCTCATCTTCAGTGCTTTCTCCTCCTCTAATATCTCTCATAGACTGGTAATGGACATACAAATTGTAGAAGGGTCGGTACGGAAATTGATCAGTCGAATCTTCATCGATCCATCCATTTTTCTTGAACAACTGCACCAATCCTGCTTCAATTGTCCCAGTATGATCAAAGTTCTCCTTCATTCTTCAATCTAGGTGATCAAAAGGTAGTTAATATTTCCTATTGCATTCGTAATACTTTGAAGTTCTCTTTCTATTTTCTTCATTTTATTTTTCAAAGCTATTGAACATCCAACTGTTTGTAGCATCAATGGTGTTGAAGCATGTGATGAATGATCTAAGATAATATCTAATGCTTCATTCCCATTCCCAAAATAATTTTCATCAATAGGAATCATGGGCTCCCAAGGTAATAAAACTTTCTCTCAACTTTCGTATGGGACTTAAGATTGACTGTAAAGTAGGAAAATTGTGGAAGGATGCCCCAGTCCATATATTGGCCCATTCATAATAATACTCATAACAGATTTGAAAATAATTGACCCTACATCAATGGGGAATGCAATAGTTTAAAATAAAATAGTTTAAAATAACACTTTCTCTTATAGCTCTACTAATCTTCATGGTAGGGAGTAGTTTTGCAGATATAAAGAAATGCCATTGTTTTGGTATTGGACTAAGAAACGAAGCAGAGAAACTAACGTAACCCTCATCTCTAATTTCTTAATTATCATTTTCATCCATTAGAAAATTATAAACATCTTGCATCATATCTCTCGTTAGGACAAAATTTGTATAGTGATAAATTGGAATGTTTTCTATCATATACAAATCATTAATTCGAGCTAGATTAAATGGTACAGCCATACCTCGAACGAAGATGACTCCTTGGGAAATTCCATGTAAGTTAGCATAGAATTCCCATTCTACTAGTACTACAACTGCAGCGGTAGTGTAGCACAAAACTACCCAACACCTCTACAAAATGATTTTCTCAATCTGTGAACTTGGATTACTCAATCCATGATTGACAAAGCCTCTCTCCTTGATAAGTCTCTTCTTCGTGATGAATTTGTCGTATAATCTATGCACGTCAAAACTGATAAACTTTCTTTTATTTAAAACTCCATACCTTGAATTAGAAAAGTGACTCTTCCTGACATCTAATAGTTTCAAAATTAGGAAGTTTCTGGACGTCCAAGGTCATTTTTAGGACTTTAAAAATAACTCTCGGAGGTTATTGAGGAGTGAAATCCTGCCAAAGTCTGTCGAATTTGCTCTGCACCTGAAAAACTGCTCGGGACGCCATCGGCACTCCCGATGACGCTGTCAGCGCCATGGTCCATTTAGAGAGCGTCGTCGGCGCCCATTCTGGTGTCGCCGGCGCGAGAGGCCAAATTCGCATCTTTTATTTTTTTTGTTCAATTTGATTCGAGATTTTCAACCAATACCAATATTTGTCTTAATTTATGATATATAAAATTGTGTAGGACTCAAAAATATTATTATTTCCTTATATATATATATATATATATGAGTTGTCTCCCACAAAGCGCTTGATTTAACGTCGTCAGCCCGTCATACCACTTGTTTAATCAGGATGACTTAACATTAAATTTTTTTTAAATTGTGGTATGTGTCCTTCAAAATAATGTTTCAATCGATGCCAATTAACTTTAAATATCTTTCTAGTTTTAGGATCTTTAATAACAACAGTTCCATAATGATATACTTTAATCACTTTAAATCCATAATGATAAACTTTAATTACTTTAAATGGTCTATAACCATCTGGATTTCAATTTTCTTGGGAATAATCTCAATCTTGTATTATATAATAAAACTTCTTGTCTAGGTTCAAACTTCTTCTTAATAATCTTCCAATGATGTCATATTTTCATTTTCTTTTTATAGATTTTTGCATTATCATATGCTTCATTTCTAATTTCTTCAAGTTCATTGAGTTGCAATAATATTTTCTCACTAACATCTTTTAGATTAAAATTAAATTCCTTAATAGCTCAAAATACTTTATGCTCCAATTCTACTGGTAAGTGGCATGTTTTTCCAAAAATAAGTCTATATGTAGACATTCTAATAGGAGTCTTATAAGCAGTTCTGTATGCCCATAATGCAGTATCTAATCTAGTAGACCAATCTAATTTATAGGGATTTACAGCTTTTTCTAAACTTTATTTTATTTCGCAATTTGATATTTCTGCTAGACCACTAGTTTGAAGATGATAAGCAGTAGAGAATCTATGTATAATATCATATTTTTTTAATTATTTTTTTTATTTTCTTATTCATATAATGAGATCCTCCATCAGTAATAATGACTCTCGACATTTCATACCTTGTAAAAATATTTTTAGTTAAAAAATTAGAAACACTCCGAGCATCACATTTAGGTACAACAACAACTTCAATTCATTTGGACATATAATCAACAACAAGCAATATACATAAATTTCCAAATGAAGACATAAATGATCCCATAAAATTTAATCTCCACACATCAAAAATTTCAACTTCCAATGTGTAATTTAGAGGCATTTCATTTCTTCTAGAAATATTTCCTACTTGCTGACATCGATCGCATGTTTTCATATATTCATTAACATCTCTAAAAAGAGTAGGCCAATAAAATCCAGCTTGCAAAAATTTATATGCAGTTCTATTTGTTCCAAAATGTCGTCTAAATTCAGAATTATGACATCTTTCAATTATTTATTGAGTTTCTTCATAAAGCACACACCTTCTAATAATTAGATCCTTACATTGTTTATATAAATATGGGTCATCCCAAAAATAGATTTTTGAATCGTATATGAATTTCTTTAATTGTTGATTTTTAATATCAGGTGGTAGAATATCACATCACATACAATATAATTTATTATATTGGCATACCACAGTATATTAATTTCATCAATATTATCAATATTATATAATCAGAAATTTTCTAAAATTTCATTTGCAAAATTAGTTAATATTTCTTTTTCTAGTCTAGACAAATGATCAGCTATTTTATTATCATTTTTCTTTCTATCAACTACATTAAAATCAAACTCTTGCAAAAGAAGTATCCATCTAATCAATCTTAGTTTAGCATCATTCTTTTGCATCAAGTATTTGATAGCAGAATGATCTGTATGCACTATACATTTGGTTCCAATCAAGTAAGGTCTAAATTTATCAAAGGCATAAACAATAGCTAATAACTCTCTTTCAAAAGTAGTGTAATTAATTTGAGCATCATTTAGAGTTTAAATAGCATAATATATTACTTTAAAAACCTTTAAAAATTTTGTTA
>NW_018165227.1:1019719-1020227 GCF_001263595.1 Phalaenopsis equestris
AAGAACAGCTCCAATAGCATAATCACTAGCATCGCACATTATCTCAAATGGTTTCTCCCAATTAGGTGAGACTATTATAGGTGTATTGATTAATTTTTCTTTCAATAATTCAAATGCTTTTATGCATTCATCATTAAAATCAAATTTTGTATCTATTTTTCTAAAAGTTGGCATAATGGCTTAGTTCATTTTTGGAAAAAAAATTTTATGCAACGCCTATAGAAACCAGCATATCCTAAAAAACTTCTTACCCCTCTGCCCGTAGTAGGAGGTGGTAAATTTTTAATAACTTGAATTTTTACAGGATCTACTTAGGATCTACTTCCATGCCAATTATGCCCATGTATTTCAAAAATTTTATGCCCAAGTACAAATCCTCCTGCAACCATAAATTGATATTTTTCCCAATTTAGTACTGGGTGATTTTTTCACATAATTTTAGAACTTTTTCTAAATTATTTAAACATAATTCAAATGAAGTCCCGAATACAAAGAAATTATCCAGAAT
>NW_018165227.1:1020469-1022889 GCF_001263595.1 Phalaenopsis equestris
AACAATAATATTTATTTCCAGCCAATCTATCCAACATTTGGTCTAGAAAGGGTAAAGGGAAGTGATCTTTCCTGGTTTTAATTTTTAATTTTCTATAGTCTATACAAATTCACCAACCATTAACTTGTCTTATTGGAATTAATTTATTTTTCTCATTTACTTCAACAGTCACTACTCCTTTCTTTGGAGCACAGTGAATTGGGCTCACCTGAGCACTGTCTGAAATAGGATATATAATTGCAACATCTAACCATTTTAAATATTCTTTTTAAACAACTTCTTTCATTGAGGATCAGCTTTAGGTTCATACTTTTCATCTAATAGAATTTTGTGCACACAAATTGAATGACTTATTATATTAATATCTGTAAAAGTCCATCCAAAAGCCTTTTTATATCTTTTTAACATTTCTATTAATTTTTGTTCTTGAATTTCACTTAATTAGAAAGATACAATAACAGGCAACAGAGATAAATCTCCTAAAAACACATATTTTAAATGGGTAGGTAGTACTTTCAGTTCAAGTTCAGGTGGTTTAATATTTAAAGGAATACGATTTTTATTATCATTTTCCAACAAATCTAAAGTTTCAAATTTGTCTTGAATATAATCTAAATTCTCTTCTTTTATTTCATTCTCATTCTCACTAAATTCTTCTTGCATTAATTTTTCTTCTAACTCTTTCTTAAATTGCTCATTACTTAGATAATCAGTAACTTCCATCCTAAAACATTCATTGTCTTTTTCTATTATAGGATATTTTATAGCTTTTGCAATATTAAATGTTACTTTTTGATCGTTAACTCACATTATTAATTCTCCTTTTTGCACATCTATTACAGCTCTCTTTGTTGCAAGAAATGGTCTCCCCAAAATAATAGGAATCTCTTTATTTTCCTTAATATCTAATACTATGAAGTTTACAAGAAAGATAAATTTATCCATTTTTACTAATACATCTTCTATAACTTCTTTAGGATAAGTTATTGATCGATCAAGATCAACTAACTGAAGAACTGAAGAGTTACTGTAGTAGGGGAAATCTCTCCTAAATCTAAACGTTTAAAAATTGTTAGAGGCATAAGATTAATACTCGCTCCTAAATCACATAAGTCTTTTCCATATAACTTTTCACCAATTGCACAAGATATAGTAAAACTACCAGGATCTTTTAACTTTTCAGGAAGTTTTTTTCTAAATAATATCGCTACACTCTTCACTAAGTGCAATGGTCTCATGATCTGCAAACTTCCTTTTCTTATTTACTATATTTTTCATAAATTTTACATAACTTGGCATTTGTTCCAAAATTCAATGAAAGGAATGCTTATCGTTAACTTTTTAAGGATTTCCAAAATATTTGTAAAATTTTTGTATTTATTCTTCTACTTTAATCGTTGAGGAAATGGAGGCAATGGTTTTTTTAAAGGAACTTGTGTTGATTCATTTTCATTATGGTCACTTTCAATCTCTTCCTTCTCCTCATCAACTTCAGTTTCTATTTGGATTCTTGTTTCAATTTCTTCCATTTCATAATTGAATAGCTTTAATTTGCTCCTTATTTTGATCTTTTGGATTAACTTCCATAGTACTCGAAAGATTTCTTGAAGTTCTGTTACTAAGTACAATAGCAATATGTCCTAATTGATTTTTAATATTTCTAATAGCATCCCCTTGATTTTGTATTTGATTTCTCATTTCAGCATTACCTCTTCCATCGTAATCTTCTTCTCCTTAACTTATGGGTTAAGGTTAGAGTTAAATCGAGGAGGATAATAAGGTCGATAATAAGGATTTCCTTGGTTGTTTAAATTTCTTGAGGGTTTCATTGAATTGTTATAATTATTCTAACTAAATTTAGTGTGATAGGTGATTTTTCCATCCAAGGTTGTAATAATTGGAATAGGGATTGTTATTTTGATTATTAATAGCATTCAAAGTTTCATAAGATGATTGAGTATTAATTATCTATCCTAGCAAATTTTCCTCTAATACTGGTGGTATTTGAGAATAGTTCACTCCAATTTGATCAATCTTTTTCGATATAGCAGCAATTTGATATGCTAAAATAGATATTGCATCAGAGTCATGAATAATAGCTACTCTCTTACAATTTATCATTTCAGAGGGCCATTGAACATTAATAGTAGTCAATTCTTCTATTAAAGAGTATGCTTTATCAAAAGGTTTTGACATTAGAGATCCTCCTGTAGCAGTATCTATAATAGATCTAAGTGATCCTACTAATCTATTGTAAAAAGTTTGAATTATTAATCAATCTGGTAAAGCATGTGATACACAAAAAATATATGCATTTTTAGACCCATATTTTATACCCATTTTTTGTGATATTGCACTTTAATGGAAGGTATTTTTATGTTTTCTTGCAGGTTGTTGATTTTTTGGACTTGAAGCAAAAA
>NW_018165227.1:1027269-1068420 GCF_001263595.1 Phalaenopsis equestris
TGTGATATTGCACTTTAATGGAAGGTATTTTTATGTTTTCTTGCAGGTTGTTGATTTTTTGGACTTGAAGCAAAAAGGAAGCAAAAAAAATGAAATTTAGAGTCAAAATAATATTTTTGAATAAATGCTCAGCACTGATAGCGCCAAGAGCAGAACCGACAGCGCAGACCAACAGAATAGATGGTGAATTTTACTCAACGTCGATGGCGCCAGAAGCAGCGTTGACGGCACTGTTTGATAGAAAGCAGCGAATTAAATTGCGGAACACTGACACTGACGACGCCAATGTCTGTTCAGCCCCTGTTTCTAGAAGATTCGACGAATTTGGATGCTTTTTGAAGAGTTTTTGGAGACACCTATTGAAGAGCCGACTTTAGGTTTTATTTGGGGCCAAAATTGATCAGAAAAGTGACTCTTCCTGACATCTCATTGTCCCAATTCAACCTTCTATGCATCACACATTTTTCCATTTTTCATTCCACAACCATTTAGAGTCCATTGTTCTTATAATTTAGAGTTTTGTGGTGAGATTAAGTGTGAATTCTTCTCTAAGAGTGTTGGAAAAGGAGAAAAGTGAGAGATTTCTTCATCCTACATTTCCTATAAGAGGCTACAAGGAATTTGCATTAAGAAAGAGTTTTAGATAAGTGTTGTTTATTTATTAGTGTTATATGAACTTTCTTTTATATATGAAATTTGTGTTTTGTTGTATCATTCTCATGAAATATGAGTAGTTTACTTTTTCTTTCTCCCTACTCTGAGATATGGTGAAATCAAAAGATAATACAGATGTGCCAATATTAAAAGGTAAAATAAATTGTGATGATTTTTCAACTCCGAACTTAATTTAATTTTTGATCTGGCCAATTGAATTGTTAAAATGTGTTGTGAAACATATTATCCGGGAAATGGAGTACGAGTTCTATAACAGAGCGAGGATCAAATTTGATTCCATGAAGGAGTATTTTGTTCAGGGAATTAAGTGCAAATAAATAGGGAACTGCATATTATTGGGTGTAGAATTGGAGGTTTTAGGGTGATAGACTAAAATCCAAAGACTAAACCGAGAGTCTGCCTGCAGGTGAAGGGAAGCGGGAGCTCTGGAGTGGGAGCTACTATCCTCCTAGGATAGCCTCAGATTTAGGGACTAAACCTGAGATTAGACAATGATTTTCTATAACACTCTATCAGGGTTAAGAATTCAAACTACTCTTATTTGGCACAATACATATTTGAACCATTTATCTCATCTCATTTTACCAAAACCTCATTATAGTGGGAAGGAAGTGGGAAGGATGTTTTTTCACATAAGAAATCTTAATCACATAAACATAGTTTAATAGTTTAATAGTTATTGTTTAAACTTTGTATTTTAATTTTATTATTAGTTAAATAATCGAAAATTATGTTTTATATTTTGATTAAATCTCTCTAATGTATTCAAAATTAGTGACAGTAATTTCACTTTGACTTTTTGTGAATTTCCTAGTAAATTTATCATTTCAAATTTAAACCTTCCACGTGGGATCGATATTTGGGGCTTAAATAGAAAGACCTTAATAGGAAGGACCTTTATTCATTGTAAAGGTTCGTATACTTGCGTAGAATCCCAACATTATTTGCTTGAATTTCTTATTAATAAAATATTGCATCAAGCTTTTGACACCGTTGCATAGCGGAGTCAACTTTATAATTTTTACACAACTATATTCTCGGGATCAGCATGGTGTGGACATTTTTTTAGGAGATCCTTAAATCTTTCTCAGGCTTCATATATCGATTCCCCTTCAAACTGACAAAAAGATGTAATATTGTTTCTAAGCTTAGCGTTTTCGAGGGTGGAAAATATTTAGCTAAGAATTTTTGTGATAGTTCTCCTCAAGTTCTGATAGATCCAGGTGCTAATGAATTTAACCAAGATTTAGCTTTATCCATTAATGAAAAAGAAAAAAGTCTAAGCCTAACATTATCATTAGACACTCCATCATATTTAAAAGTAGCACATACTTCAAGAAAACTAGCAAGATGTAAGTTAGGATCTTTAATAGGTGTTCCTCCAAACTGATTACTTTGTATCATTTAGATAATAACAGGTTTAAGCTCAAATGAATTAGCAGCAACATCAGGATTTTGAATAGTTAAATGAAGTTCATCTGTTGTTGGATTAGCATAATCTTTTAAAGGTCTTTGTCGATTTTCATTTATTTGATTATCTAAGTTATTCACCATTTTCTTCAAATGTTTAATTTCTTTTTTTTGTTTTCAATTTTTTTAGTAGTACGTTCTAATTTTGAATCGTAAGGTACTAAAGCTTCAAATCCAATATTTCGCATAAACAAATAATAATAAGCACAAAAAAATATCTTAAAAATACTCTTAAATATATAGTTATATATATATATGATTTTTTATTTTATGTATTTTTTCTATTTTTTTTATTTTATCTCTAAATTTCATAATTTACTAAATTTATTTAATTTACCGTTACCTTCCCCGACAACGGCGTCAAAAACTTGACCAACGAAAATATAGTTGTGTAAAATTTATAAAGTTGAATCCGCTTTACAATGGTGCCAAAAACTTGATGTGATATTTTACGAATAATAACGTTAAACACTTTAATGTTGGTATTCTACGCAAGTATACGTATCGTTATCATGTAATATAAGATTTTCTATTGAAATCCCAAATATTAATCCCATGAGGAAGGTTTAAAACTGAAATGATAAATTAACTAGGAAATTCACATAAGTAAAATGAAATTACAATCACTAATTTTACATGTTTAAGATATTATCAAAGCTAAATTATTAACTACTAACAGAATTTAAATGCAGAGTTCAAAATAGTAACTACTAAACTATGTTTATTTGATGAAGATTTCTAGTATGAAAAAGTATATTTCCTACTACAATGAGCTTTTTGGTGAAGTGAGATGAGATAAATGGTTTAAATGTGTGTTGTGACAAATAGAAACAATTTTAATTCTCTTCTCAAATTCAGTTTTATAGAAAATTATTGGCTAATCTTAGGTTTAGTCGTTAAATCTGTGGCTAGGCTAGGAGGAAACTAGCTCCCACTTCCCTTCCCCTGAAGGTAACTCTTGCTTTAGTTCATATACACTAAGATCGAATTGAGGATTTTAGTCTGTCACCCTAAAAATCTTTAATTCTACACCCAATATAGTGTATTTTCCTATTTATTTGCACTTAATTCTATGAATGAAATACTCCTTCATGTACTTAAATGTGATTCTCACTCTATTGTAGAACTCATACTTCATTTTGTGGATCATATGCTTCACAATATATTTTAACAATTCAATTGGCCAGATCGAAAAGTAAATTAAGAGTGAAGTTGAAAAACCATCACAATTTATTTTATATTTTAACATTGGTACATCCAAATTATCTCTTCATTTCACCATATCTTAGAGTATGGAGAAAGATAAAAGAAACTACTTAAACTTCATGAGAAAGATTTCAAAACATCACAACTTCTTCCAACATTGAAGTCTAATACTTCACACAACAATCTTTAAATACTTAATTACTTATCATTTTAAGGAAAAAAATAAAGAAAACTACTCAGAATCTATGGAGAAAATTTAACCACACATGAGTTTAAAAGTAGAAATCATGCACACAAACAAGAAATCTAAATTAAAACCATGTGTAGTCACAAAGATAAACACTTATCTCAATTCTCTCCACCAAATGTCTTGAAGTTCTTTTGAATTCTCTTCCTTCGCTCACAATACAAAACTAACACTCAAAATAAAAAGAAAGTGGCCAGCGGTGGTTACTTATGTGAATGATGGCTCTAATGGATCTTTGATTAAAGGGTAATTTCATTCAAAAAAATGTGAGAAATGTTAAGTAGATTAAGCATAGAAAGACATATCGAAATGTGCCAAGTTAAAATTTTCTTTCTTGCTCGTTTTTACTCCAAATTACACCATTTTTGCTTCATTTTCTCCAAAATTTCATTTCTTGTACCTGAAACAAAACTATGAAAAATACTATTCTATTAAAGTACAATATCATTAAAATCATTAAAAATCATTAAAATTATAAAAATCATTAAAATTAAGTATAAAATATATATGAAAAAGTAGGTAATTTTTAAGCGTATCATTGTCCCAACATTATAAAATCATTTAATTTAAGTTGGTCACATAAAAAGTAAGATTTCAGCCAGCGACCATTCACTTAGAATATTTTATCAGTTTTAGGATCTTTGATATCCATAGCTCCATAAGAATAAATTTTCATCACAACAAATGGGCCCATCCCCCTAGACTTAAGTTTGCCTGAAAATAATCTTAACCTTGCATTATAAAGCAAAACATGTTACCCTGGTTGAAAATTTTTAGTAAGAATCTCTTGATCATGCCACATCTTCATCTTTTCTTTATAAATCTTAGCACTTTCATAAGATTCATTCCTTATCTCTTCAAGTTCATTCAATTTCAATAATCATTTCTCACCAGCATCCTTCAAATTATAATTAAACTCTTTTATTATCACAATGAATTTTCCTCAATTACATGAGGTGTTTGAGAAAAGTTCATTACAATTTGATCCAACTTCTTAGATATCACAACAACTTGAGATGCCAAAATAGAAATTTCATCATTACCATGAACACCGCTACTTTCTTATGATTTACCCTTTTAGAAGGCCATTGAAAGTTGTTATTAGTCATCTCTTCTATTAATTCTTAAGCTTTTTCAAATGGTTTTGACATTAATAAACCTCCAGCAGCAGTGTCAATAATAGATTTAAGAGATCCCTCTAACCCATTATAAAATATTTGAATAAATAACTAATCTGGAAAAGCATGATGTGGATACTTCCTAAGGAGTTCTTTAAATCGTTCTCAGGCTTCATACATTGACTCACCTACATACTGAGTAAAAGAGGTAATATCATTTCTAAGATTAGTAGTTTTTAAGGTAGAAAATACTTAGACAGAAATTTATGTGCTAAATCTCCCTAAGTTCTGATAGATCCAGGTGCTAATAAATTTAACCATATCTTAGCTTTATCCCTTAAGGAAAAAAAGAAAAAAAGAAAAAGTCTAAGTCTAACAGTGCCGTTTGATATGCCGTTGTTAACACACAGTTCTAAAAAACTAGCAAGGTGTAACCTTGGATCTTCATATGGATTTTCCCTCAAATTGATTATTTTGTATCATTTGGATAATAACAAGTTTTAGTTCAAATGAATTTGCCGCTATAACAGAGGTTTGTATGTTGAAATGAATTTCATATATTGTAGGGTTTGCATAGTCCTTTAAAGGTCTTTGTACATGATGTTCATTTGCAACAACTTGATTATCAATGTTATTATATCATGTGTTCGTCATTTCCTGGAAATTGTAAAGTTCTTTTTGTTTTCTGATTTTTATTATGGTTTGTTCTAAATCAGAACCATAAAGTGTTAAACCTTAAGATCTCGAACTACAGATGCAAAAGAAAAGGTTCAAAAAATAAAATAAAATAAAACACTAAAAAATAAAAAAAATTAATTTTTTAATTTTTCGTTTTTATTTATTTTTAATTATTTTTTTAATTTTCTTTCAATTATATATATTTTAAGAAAATAAATAAGTACTTATAAAGGAAAAAAAAATTTACTACAATTCTCCTAAAATAAGTTTACAGTTCAAATAAAATTTCTATGTCAAAAAGTTCCATTTGTTTCCATTTTTTCCCAGCCACCACACTAAAAACTTGAAGTCAACCTGCAATTACGTAGTTATTTAGTTTCTAAAAGATGGTAAAAAACTTAACCCAATTTATTTTAGCGGCTAGCGTGCACAATAGATGTGTTATAAAATTTAGAACTTGATTAATAGTTTACACAATAGGGGTACTACACAAGTATACGTATCGTTTCAAGTAATATAGGATTTTTTTTAAAACCCCAGTATCAATCACACAGAGATGGTGAAACTCTTTTTATGACTTTAGAAAAGTTTACTTAAACTCTAGACAATTATCTAGGAAATATGGTAACGAGTTTAAGTGTAAAACAAAGTTACCAAATTTCTACTAATTATATTTCAAAGCTTTAACAAAAATGCAGTATTTCTAAACTAGTTTTATGAAGAAGAGTTCAAATTATGTGAAATTTATTTCCCCTTGCAAAGAGATCATAATCAGTGTAGGAATCAAATGTTTAAAGGTTAAAATCAAGTTTTGTGCCAAATGGGAGCATACATATTCTTTACCCTCTTTCGAGTGCATAAAGAACATTAGTTAATGTAAAGTTAAGTTCCTAAATCTCAGGTTATGCTTGATAGGTTCTAGCCTCTCACCTCTAGATTACTCACTCTTCCCTCTCTATAGGATTAACCAGTCCTTAAGTTCCAAACTCTAGGTCAAATTAGTTATGGTTCTAGCCTATCACCTTATAATCACCAATTTACCATCTCTCCCGCGAGATAAATGTGATTCTTACTGGTTGAGGAACACATAACCCTCCTGGGTCATTATGGATTCACAACAAGTTTTGACAATCCAATTGGCTAGATTGAAGATGAAAATGAAGTACAAAGTAATGAATCATCACAACTATGGAATAACCGAAATCTTAAACAAATTTAATCCTACACATGATTACTTCTTATTGCAAGGAGAAAGATAAAGGAACTACTCAGACTTTATGGGGATATCACAACAAAACATGATTTATCTTAAAATCCAATTTACATAATAAAACAAAACTCAAACAAAATTACAAAGTACTTATTTGAGACTTCTCCTAAGTAAATTCTTTGAAGTTCCTTTGAAGACTTCTTACTCTCCTTAGACGCACAAAAACACACACAAAAAGGCTCTCACTCACAACTCATACATCACACCCACACAAGAGAGCCTCACGCCCCCTCCCAAAACTCTTCAACACTAACCAAACCCTCCAAATGCCCCCTTTCGACTGACCAATCTTTTTTTTTAATAAAGGTCCTAAAATTACCAAGAGTCACTTCAAAAAACCTTTCAAAAGTCATCCAAATTCAATGCAAAAAAGTTCAAATTGTTTCTGGCACATAGGCACCAACCTTCTAAAAGCTTTTTTTTAACTATATGGTGCCTAGGCGCCATGTCTCTTTTTGCTCCTTTGCTCCATTTGACCCTATTTTGTTTCATTTTTGTTTCATTTTTTTTCATTTGCTCTTAAACTCCATCTATTGTATCTAATACACCCAAATAATGTGTAATTTTATGTATTCATTTTATGCTTAAATTTGGTGATATTGTACTTTAAAGAATGGTAGTTTCATTTTTTGTTGCACGTATATCAATTTTAGGCAATTGGAGCAAAAAGGAGCAAGGAGGAAGAAATTTTGAGTCAAAACGGAGCATTTAAGAATCCTGGCACCAGAGGCACCACTTTCTAGAGAGCCGACACTAGAGGAGCCATTTTACTGAGAAGCGGTGCCAGAAGCGCCATAATTGGCATCAGAGGTGCAAAAATCCAGAGAACAACACAGATTTCAATAAGCTGACGCCATAGACAAAATAATATGGAGTAAGGTGGTTAATGACTAATTTTGAGCAGTTTTGTAAGGCTCCACACCCCATTGAGTGATTCAATGCATCTAGATACTTTGGCAATGCATCTAGACACTTTGGAAAGACTCTTAAATGAAGGGACTTGTCTCTTGGTGTGAAGAAGTTTGCCTTTATGGAAAAAATGAGGGAATTTTGAATTCTCTTGAGAATGAAGGCTAGCCCTAATTTAAAAGAGAGGAGTCTAGAGAAAAGAGGGGGGTGAGAGGTTTGAAGGGAGAGTTTGCATGAGAGAGAAGTCTTGGAAGAAGAGAGGATTTTTTTATAGAGTTATAAGAAGAGAGAGAATGTGAGAGATTTCTTCTTCATTACATTTTTAAGAAAGAATTGAGTGTGATTGTAAAGAGAGAGAGTGCTTAAAGGGAACTTCAAGAGATTTGCTTGAGGAGTGTTAGATAAGTTTTGTTCTTTACTTTCTTTTTTTTGTAAACTTGTTTTTATATATAAAATCTATGTTTTGATGTATCCTTCTCATGAATTGTGACCAGTATTCTTTATCTTTCTCCCTGCAATGAGATATGATTTTGTAAATAATTAATTTTTTTATATAAAGTTTTAAATGTCAATAAATTGTGATTATTCAAACTTTGATCTTCATTTAATATTCGATCTGGCCAATTTTAATGTTAAAATTTGTTGAGAATATAAGATCCAAAAGGGACATGGTAAGAGTCACATTCAATTCCATGGGTAAAAATGTAGTCCATGGGGTTGCGTGCAAAAAAAATAGGGAAATATAATTTGATGGGCACAAAATTGGAGATTTTAAGGTGATAGATTAAAATCCGCAATTAAGTCCAGTTGCTTAGAAACTAAATCTAGATTGTTAGGCCTCATAGGAGGGAGAAGTGAGAGCTCTGGAGTGGCAACCAATATCCTCACAATCTAACCATGGATTTAGGGACCAAACTCTACATTAGCCAATGTTCTTTATGTACTCTTAGAGAGTAAAGAATAAGATTGCTCAAATTTGGCACAATACAATTTTATATATTTTTTAAATGATTTTAATTTATTTACAATGCATAAACTCATTGTAAAGGGGAATGATGCTTTCTTAAATTTAAACTCTTCATTTCAAAACTTTGTTTAGTTTTTATAAGTTTACTTTTAAGGTTTAGTAACTAGTTTAGTTAACTTTCTTTTAACTACATTTCATTTAGCGCACAGTAAATTTACTTTAAATTTGTTTTGCTTACTTAAGTTTTACAGTTTGAATATTCTGTTTGAAGTTATAACCATAAGAATTTCCAACTCCCCGTGGGATCGATACATGGGACTTCATTAGAACCCTTTATTACTTGAGCGATATGTATACTTGTGTTATAATTACAGTTTGACAGCTTAAAGATTTTAAAAGATAAAATTATTTAAACTAAATTATTTTTACTTGGATTTAACTGCATATTTACTATTTTTGTTGTCGTTTGTGCATTGTAGTATTGAAAGATATTTACACTGCGCCACGCAAAATTAACCGCATTAGTACCTGAAAGCATAACATCCTTAAAAATGAGCATAAAATTTATATATAAAAATAACACATTTTAGGACGTGTCAACACGTAAAGGTGCAAGATTACCTTGTTTGGATCATGGGTGTAGTGCAACATTGCTGCACAAATTAAGTTCAAAACTTCATAGTACACGACTGAGAGTGAGTAAATCACGAAAACATAGCACCCCAACTCCGTGTCACTGGTGTCTAGGCACCAGTCTTTCCGACTACATGTTTTTGTATGGACACCTACGCATTCAACAAATCTAGCGCCAAAGCGCCAGTGAATTAGCGTTTAGGCCCCAAGCACCAACCTCTCGGGTTCCTAGTGTGTGACTGGCGCCTAGGTCTCTAAGAAATTGGGTGTCAAGGTGCTAATCACTTGTGTCCTTCTTAGCTCCAAATCACCTCCACTTTGCTCAATTTCTTCTCCACTCTGATGTACTTTTAATATTTGTTGTACCTGCAAGAAAAACATAAAAATATCTTTTTTTAATGTGCAATTTCATCCATAAAGATGTACAAAATATAAAAGGAATTCAAGCATTTTACATTATATTTGACATGTAAAAATATTTTTCTCATGAGATTGATATGCGATACTCTTTAACTGCATTATTATTTGACATGTATACTTGTGTTGTGAGATCAATTTATTTCACAGTAAGCTTTGACACGTCAATTATATATACATACATATATTAAAATTATAGGTATATTGGAATACACTTAATTTAGTGAATAAATAAGTTTAATTGCATAATTATATATATTTTATTTTTCTAAATGGTGTGAGGTCAGTAGTCGAATTACGAAATTTGTGGAAGTATCATGTTTGCCACCTCAAAGTAAGTAACTACTTTTTATTAGATAATAAACACTTATTTTTTAGTTAGGAGTATTAATCATTATTATTTATAGTAGAGTCGTAGCTATTTCATTTTTTGTCAGTCATACCCTTACTACTTCATATCATTTTTTATATATATTTCATTTATTGCTCATAATAAAGTAATCAACTATCTTAATTTATTGTTGTAAAATTTCTTGCATAAATGAGCTAATCCTGCAATTATAATATTGTTTTTTCTCGTACTTTACTTGTATGAATTTGTATTTATCATCTCACATGCCTGGATGAAATTGCATACTACTTACTTATTTTGCTTGCGAAAAATTTAGTATGTTTGTGTGTAATGACATGTAGGTCGGTGAAATCCTTTCGGGTATTGACTAGTAGAGTCGACGAGCCCATAATGCTGACTAGATAAAAATTAACAGTTTTCTTAGGTTCGTATTGGCATTCCCAATTTCAGGATGTCTTTTACAACCGACCATATAAATAATAAATGAAAATTTGAATAACAAGAAACTTGATTGAAAATAATTGCATGTTTTCTTATGATAAGTAAACATATTTGATATTTACCACTGTATTCTTGTCTTATGTGTTATATATGTACATAGTAATTATCTCTATTTATTGTTCATACTATATGTCATATTTCTCTTGCCTTTAATGATCTAATAGATAACTATTATTTAATGAGTTTGTTTGTCAAACTCACACTTTGATATTTTTACATAACATGTTCTATTCAACCACCAGTAGGGTCGTCTCCATCAAAACAAGTTTTATCAGTTTTAGAATTCCTATCTTAGTATTTGATTTATCGATTTTATTTTTCTTTTTAGGGATGGGTGGTCATTTTTTGTTGTCATTGCATCTGATTCAATCAATTTTCTATTTTTCTTTTAGTTGTATTAGTGCACTGTTAATTTTGAGATAAAATTTATATTTTTGTGTTATTCCTATTTTTATTTGCATTTTTTTTTCTTTTAAAAATTACAATAGGTTCAATTCATTTCATCATGCCCTGTGTTGTCCAGGTGTAATACCTTTCTGACCCAGAGTATGACATTACTTATATATGAAAATGTGTATTTAATTTTTAAAAGTTAAAATAATAGTTTTTTTATGTGATATGAAAACTCAATTTGTATAATGTAAGAAAGTTTATATGTAGATATGTAGAGTCCTAAGATTGAGTGGTATGTTTTGTAAGTGTCACATTTAATAAGCAAGCAAAACCATGTTGCTAATAAATTGTTCCAATATATAAACAACTTAATGTTTTGGATTGAAAATACAAATTGTAGAATATTTCAATCAGGCTTTTATTCAAATCAACAAAATAATAACAAGAATTATAATTCCATGCTATGTACAATTAAAAATACATGCAATTTTTATACCTAAATACGACCACATGACACTACATAAGAATCAACACGACTTAAGGGCTTTAAAGGCCCATATAAGAGGATCAGGTCATTCTCGGCCCAAGCCCACCTAACGAAGTGATCAAGCCAAGCCACTTGCCGTAGTGGTTGAGTCAAGCTCACCTGCCTAATTGGTCGTACTAGTCTAGAGCAAACGAGCCAGTGGAAAAGACCATCATTATATCAGAGTACATACATCCATTCCAATTTATGGCACTGTATAGTACTGCACATAATGTAATTTTATATTCGTTCTCATATATATAAAAGGGAGGTTAGAGGGGCTCTAAATGGGCTCTTTGGCTCTCTTGCTCTTTCTCTCTTGTTGTATTGATCTCCCTCTCTTGAAAGAAGACTCGATTTCACACACACACTATGAGGTTCGTTCGATTATAAGATCGGTCGGTTTGATGACATATGAAGAAAAGCTCACACGTGCCTTCAACTCCACTGAGAAATACATGCAAATTGTTTCAGAAGAGTGTTGAAATTGCTCCATTGCCCCCTCACATTGATTCATACTGGGATAGTATTTAGAGGGATATCGCCAACACTTCTCATGAAGTCGTCCTGGTAGAGCCATGAAGTTTAAGAGATCCATGCAGTTCCTTCAACAAAATAATGAATACTGCATGTCTCATGCAGAACATATTGTTAAATCTTGTTGGATGACCCTTAAGCTACTCCCCAACCCATTTGTCCCCAACATATGAGGATGTCATGCATGGAGATCGATCAACATACGAGTTGTAATACTCGTAGATTAAGCATATGACAGTTACAATTTTTCTTCTCCGCCTTCATTCAGTTGCATCCATATAGATCAAATTGTGCTATTTAATACAAAAGCATCAATGAATTAACCACAACCATAAGGTTACGAACAACAACAGAAAAAAATAAGATGCCCTAAATAAGCAAAGTTACAAGTAGTTGAAATATCCAAATCATAATAAAAAAAAATACACAAATATAAATGTCTCAAGCGATTGTAAATAAAAAATTCTCTCAAATGTTCCAGCATTCATAAAAATGTCGTAGGTATGCCACCTTTTTATCTTTGGGAATCTTGACAAAAAAATCTCTACGGGTCGGATCTTCAAGCAACTCTACTGTAAATAAGTGCAACGGCAAATCCTTAGAAATTTCTCTAATTGCATTCAATATTCACATGACCTGGCTGTAGAATTTACTTGAGATGCTGGGGTCTTGCGCTAAAAGAAGCCACCAGTTGTGATATCTGGCTTCTAAGGAAATCAACCCCAACTTCCTTTTTATTCACAACTCGCGGAGCTTAGAACGACAGGTGTACTCAACTTCATGGAGATCCGGGCTGGGGATTTTGATTGAATCACATGTTTGGTCAGCTTTCAAGTTCTCAGGAGTGCCACCAAACCCTGTCTCATTGGGGCACATGCAAAGTTACCCGAAGCAACGACACAGACAAACATCCAATTCAAATTCTCCTTCAGCTCAGGCTCAACTCGACAAATAAATATCTTTGCAGCGGGCACAAGCTGCAAATTCATAACATACACTTCAATTTTTTAAAAAAATGAAATTAATCAAACTAGAGGATATGTCAAAAATGATTACATCAAGTCTTTCTGCCCACGACTCCTTGGGAGCATCAATGGTCCGCTTCATCAGATGTCATCCCAAGCCCGTTGATCCTCGTTTCAATTTCTTCAAAAAGTTTCAATCTTTCTTGAGTTGATCCCACTTATTTTTCAACTATATCCTCTTATACTCTCTGTCTGTACTTTCCTTGAATTTTTTGATAATTTTTTGTCACTTTTTCTTGTTCAAATATGTAGTAAGTTTATTTCTCAGATCAATCTCCTTGAGGCAACTACCACAAAATATTTTTTTGGATTATTTGTCCCTCATTGTGGGTGTATCGGCCTCTTTGGTCTTAGCCATTATATTAATACGATAAAAAAGCAAAATTACATGAATAAAAAAAAAACAGCCACAAAACCTTCCCCCCAAGCCACAACCAGTTAAGCATTGCCAAATTCAGTGTAAAAATCTACATAGAAAAAAATGAACTCTACCAGGTTCTACAAAATAAATCAAATGCAAAATAGGATATAATGAAACTTTTCTCATTGATATCAACAACCTAACAAGCAAATAATAGCAAACAAGCCACAACCACCATCCCAAGCCTCTAACCCTCACCCCAAGCCACTGCTACCACCCCAAGCCATAACCACAGAACCCTCACGCTACAACCACAAAACTTTCACCCTAAGCCACAACCCAAAGTTATCACCCCAACCCACATCCACCCTAAGCCACAGACACCACCCCAAGCCACAACCCAAAACGATCACCTCAAGCCACAACCCAAAACTAACGCCCCAAGCCACAACCACCACTACAAGGCACAACCCCAAAACCATTACCCTAAGCCATAACCATCACTCCAAGCCACAATCTCCACCCCAATCCACTGCCACCACTTTTTGGCCCAAGCCACAAACACAAATCCATCACTCCAAGCCACAACCCAAAACCATCACCCTAAGCCACAACCACCACCCTAAGCCACAACCACAACCCTAATCCATAACCACCACCTCAATCCACAACCATCACTTTTTGGTCCAAGCCATAGCCGCAAAAACTTCACCCCAAGCCACCACACCAAGCTACATGCACCATAATTCTTAGGTATTTACATGCCTAACAGCTAAATTTTAATATTTACATGCATAATACTCAATTTTGCCCCAACAAAAAACCACCTTCACTAATCTTTAAGGGGCATTTTGGTACATGTCATACAACTCTTATGTATTTACATATCTAATAACTAATAAACTTTCATATTTACATGCATAATACTCAAATCTGTACATAAAAAAACCACCTTCACCAATCTATAAGGTGCATTTATATACATGAACCCCTTGAAGGAATTCTGTCAAGCATCTATAAGCATTTTTTTTTTCGTTTTTTTGGAAGACCCTTGTGAAGACCACTCAATTGATATGTATGGACATATCTGAGAGCTAAACTTCATTTTTTACATAGAATTTACCAACAGAAACAACAAGCCACCAATAAATTACCGCAGGACCACATCACACTCCACAACAAACTACCACCTAACAAAGCCAACACAACACCAAAGCAACCACAAAATAATTTTGGGGCATTTACATACATATCACAAAACTCTCATGTATTTTACATATCTCACACATAAACTGTCATATATAGACACATAGCACGAAATACTTTCACAGTAACTTCAAAATTTTGGTGCTTTTTATGGATAATCTACATGGAGGTTTTCTATCTATTGGTACCGTTGTGCTGCGTTGTGACATGAATTTACACTATACTGAACATTATCTTTTCTACCTTTAAGAAAGCTGATAACGAATCTTGGATGGACAATATGCCAAATAATATGCATTCACATGCATAACATTGAATTCTTACGTATTTACATATCCAACATCAAAACATCCAAATAACAAGCACTCACATGTATGCTTGCCTCCAAAGAACTCACCCAAATCTTTCATTTCACGGTTTCTCAAATTCTTGTTCAAAAAACTGAAATAAAATCGATGCTTACCGTTGGAGAACAAAGACTATAGGAACCATGTATGGGGATGTGTGGCAAAACCTTACACGAAGCCGAAGGGAGAAGGAGAAGAGGAAGCGAGAGATCACAGAGTTCAGCCCACGGGTTAAGGCAGACGAGTTCGGCTTCAAAGCTCCGAATCACGAAATAAATGAGGGTAATGACGTAAAAAATTACATGAAAACACCGACCGCGGAGTCGAACCCACGACCTGTGTGCTGTCTGTAGAACGCCGCCGCGAACCACTTAAATTCGCCAATTCACACCGTGTCGCCGCCCCAAACTTGAGAAAATATTACATCCGGACTCCATACGCTATTTGCGTTTAGAGTTCAATGATGAGGCGCCATGTGTTAAGTGGGCCCTCACTTTAAAAATTATAAGTTAAAATATATTATTTTTAAAAATATATTATATCTTAATGGCGCTCACTTAATATGTGACACCCCACCATTGAACTACGGATGAATCTGAAGTTCGTATATAATATTTTGTCCTCAAATGGGCCTAAATATTACATGTTAAAATATATTTTTAAATAGATATTAATAATTTAACAAAACTACAGCCCATCCATAACCTAGGTTTGTTTCCTTCTGCGGCCGCTCCACTAGAAAGCTGCTCTGATCATCGTCGGCAGCTGGTGGCAGTGAGAAGAAAATCACAAGCTCCGTACTTTGATGCGATTTCTTATGATCCCTTTTAGAATTCTCCCTGGTTCGTCGATCTGCCTAATCAGAACAAATTATTTTGCTTCCGCTCTCCTCACCTCTTTCTTATCTATTACGTTTCCCGTCCATTTTGGTGATTTGCAGGGCTTGGCCGACGGGCGCTGCCAGCACTGTTGGGTTTCAGGTCATACTCAGTGGACACGGCGGAGTACGCGCGGAGAAACTATGCTAGCAACATCTCTGAATACAACACCGTTATCGGATCTCTTATCGCCCAGAGGAGGTGAGCTTGCCGTTCTCCACCTTCTCCGTTTCACCTACCTCGTAGTTCTTTTTTCTAAGTGAAATCTTCTTGGAAAATGCCGGTCCAGGGGAAACTTGCTTAGAGATGTATATGATGACATGATGCTCGATGCTGTCCAGCCGCTGAGGGACACCTTCCACTTGCTCATAGTTGGAGCAATGAAGGGAAATCGCCTACAGGACGCCTTTTTCTTCCGAGATGAGATGAAATCCATGGGGCTGCCGCCAGATGTTAGCTTTGATTCTCTTCTGCCCACCCCCCCTTTCCATCCCATATAGCTGATTCTCTCTTCTATATGCAGGTTAACCTCTACAATTTCTTGATATCCGCATGTGGTAGAAGCAAGAATTCTGCCACAGCCATCAAGGCTAAGCTTCAAATCCTTTGCGTTTTATCGTCCATTATTGCTATGTGGCTTTTATATGAATGCTACATATGAAATCTGACATTTTGATTTTTAACATAAAGCTTTTGGAGGAGATGAAGAAACATGGGGTAAAACTTAAAGGGGAGACTTACATTTGCCTGCTCAATGCCTGTGCAGCAACGGGGCGAACGGATCTAGTGTATGCTGTTTGATTGAGGTTCTATGCTTTGTGTTTTTATATGTGCAAGTTTGGAGGAGTTCTGAAGATTTTTTTTCAAGAAATGGTAGCATTATAGGATTTTTCATGCTTAAATGCTTCAACTAATTATTTAGCTTTCTTAATTATACTTCCTACTCTAGTTGTGATCAAAGTTTATAATCTACTTCGAATTTTTTGCAATATTTTTCATGATTTTAATACTTTTTTTTCTTAAATTTCCAGTTAACTTATGAATCACAATTTTCACCCATTCTGATACCACTTAGTTAGCCATTAACGTTAGCCTAAGAAGTGACTATGTGTGATAGTCTTACCTCTTCTGAAGCAATAATGCAACTCACATGCATGCAAAAAATATATATTTTTATACATGCATGCAAATGTAATTCTTTATTCTGTACGTTTGATGTACATACATACCATTCATATAATACTAAGAACTTGTTCTGTACAATACTATACTATAAAGGATATCCTACATCATAGATAATAAATTATACTTGTTAATAATCTATGAATTTCTTATATGTACATCATGTTACAAATTGGTGAACTAGTGTATTTTTATTTTATTAGATTTGTTCCATACATGTGTTGCTATAATGTAAAAGAATTACATTAGGGTAAACTCCTAAAAAATAAATCATAATATTTAATATATTGAATTATAATTGCTTAGCTATTTACTTGAACAAATATGCAAAGCAAAGTGAAGTATGGGCACATATATGCATACGGAATGGTTAAAGAAATTGAAGTAACATTCATGGCCAGAGGAATTTGGCTTGGAAGATGTTATCACATTATCGAGTTCTTTTTCTATTTTGAAGCACATTTGGATATGGTCAAAAGTTGGGAATTAGAGTGTGAGAGATGAGAGGGGACAATTGAGAGAGAAAGAGTTGACTTTTATTTTAATGTGAGTGCGAAGGCATTCTAATCCCTTTGATGATTTGGCGAGGACTTCGTATTAGACTAAAAAAGTTAAAGCTTCATCAGTCTGATCTTTCTTAATTATGGGAATTTAATATGAGTATTGTGAATTATATATCACAACATGTTTAAAAATATACTTAAAATGCATTAAATTTTAACAATTAAAAATGATATTATAAATTTAATACAATATGCTATATATGTTATGTAATAACTATGTGTAGGTAGTATGAATCCATGCAAGGAAAAGCAAAATCTGGTTAAATGTCCATGGAATGGTTCACAATGTGAAGAACATTGATAATGACCATACAAAGTTGGCATGGAATTCATTATTCTGACAGCGATATATTTTTTTCTTTTCAAAATACAATTATTATTGCTATATAGAATTTTGTTACTTTGAATGAGAGATAAGGAGTAGTTTAAACTGTAATTACAAAATGAATATATTGCTTGTTTTAAACAACTAATAGAATGGAGATAAATGTAAGAACATTAGGGAAATTTTTAAGTTAATTTATTGAAAATTTTAGCAATAGAAGCAATGATTGGACAATGTTGAATAAGCAGTTGGATGATATGATTATTGAGATGAATAGTTTGTGATGTGTCCAATGCTATCGTGTTTATTATTGATCAGGACACTATAATTATAGCTGATGCTTGCACTCAATAGGATAAATTTGAAGAACTTTTAAAAAATTAGTTTGCGAGGAGATGAACGTTTTTTTATAAATCATAATTATGGAAGAATGGCTCTGTAATAGTGGCGATTGGATATATATAATAGGATGAGCTACGAGTGACTTCATTGTGGTTATGAAATATGACATACAAATGCAACGTAAGAAGATTAATTGATTTCACAATAGTTTATGATTTTGAAATAATGAATATATACCTAAGAAAATGAAATGATAACTTAATTTCAAATCAAACACCAATCACGACTAAAATTTTATTTATTTAAAACTAACTACTTTTTTAATGATCATAAAGCGATTGTAGTGAAACTTTGACTGCACAACATTCATTGGTTATGGATTATGAGTAAAAGAAATGATAAAAATCAATAATTACCTCATGTATGATGGTGTAATTTGAAAGTTTAGAAATTTATATTATCTTAAAATAGTTTATTATGGTAGGAAAATTGCGATTCTTTAACCCTGCTATACTTGTAGAATAATATAACTAATTTTGTTTGAAGATTTTTATATAAGTTTAGTTGACTTGATAAATAGATTGCATATTGATAATGAGACTTGACAGTAGAGTGGAATATGATGATTCATGAACTTGTAATTGGGATAAGGTTAACGATGATTAGGTATGGGAGGGAGAGAGAGGATAATTGACTTTTATTTTTAATGTTTTCAATTTGGACTTGATGTAGTCAAAAAAATTCAAGGTTTAGTAACATAATCTCAGTTGATTGGGATTAGGAGAAAATTGATAAAATAGTCCGGTCTCTCAGCAAAAGGTTATTTTAGTCCTAGAGTCTATAAAAGTGCTACTGTGGTCCCTAGACTATTTTAATAGGCCTGAAATAGCTCACATGGAGGACTATTTCAGCTCCCATCAAAAGAATTTAGGGACTAATCTGACACTTTTATAGACTCTGGGACTAAAATGAACCAATGTAAATAGTTAGTGGAGTATTTTTGACATTTTACTATCGCCATTATTTTCATACACTCCACTTCATCTTGAAATATATAATGGGAAATAATAGGTTTCACTTGCTGATGACCAACTGAACAACTTTCTTACAAGTGCCTTCTCCAATTGTTTGGTTATAGAAGCGGAAATTGTCACTTCCAATCTTGCTTTTTGTGCTTGTAATGTTGGCTCATGTCTTAGCCCGTTAAGGACATATTAGAAAACCTAAAGTAGTATACAGTACCTTAAATTTTAATTCAACCAATTAATTATTTAGGCCGAGAAATTGTGGTTTGTCAGTAAGCCCCATCTACTAGGGTATGATTATCTTATTTATCATCCAAGTTTAGTTTTTTTTTATATTTGAATAGGATGCCACATAATCCCGAATCATTTACATCTTTTGATGTTATAGTTATGCAATTGTTCGCGACATGACTGCTGCTGGTCTGGGCTTGAACAAATTCTGCTATGCTGGACTTATAACAGCTTTTAAAAACAAGCTTCCCACTACAGATGAGACTACATCAAAAGTATGTATTGCAGATCTATTTTAATTTGGAAGACTTACATGCGTACCACTCAATTCTTATGAATTTATATAAATAACACCTAAAATTCAATTTTAACATATATGCCAAATTATCAATGCATGAAAATGTACATTTCACTTTTCAAAAGTTAAAGTAGTGGGGTTTTTGATGTAATATGAAAGATTTGGGTGATACATATATATAAATCAAAGTTTAATTGTTAGATATGTAAATAAATAAGCATTGGGTTGTACGTATCTAAGTGTCCCTTTTAATGTTGACATACCACGCAATTCTTATGTATTTACATATCTAACACTCGAACTTTGATATTTTTACTTCTAACATTTTGGCGTCATAAAATTATGCATGAAAAGGTGTTTTTCACATTTAAATTGATAATGATGGTGGTATAGTTGATATGATTTAAAGATTTGAGTGATATGCATGTAAATAAGAATGTTTAAGTATTTAAAAGTTAAAATAATGTTTTTTCTAATGTGATATGAAAGATTTGGATGTTATAAATGTAAAAAAATCAAAGTTTAGGTGTTAGATATGTAAAATACATAAAAAATTTGTGCTCTATATGTAAATGCCCTATTTCATTTTTGTTTTTTTTTAGTATTTACGCCTTCTACTACTAAGCTGCTTTTTTAATTTGGAAAGATCATCGAGTTCGTCAAACAGTCAAAGGGGTGGTCTTCTATTGAGACATCAAGTGATGGTGGAGAAAATGTGATGATGAATGTGTCGGAGGAAGAGCTATACAACATTCCCACTGCAGAATATGTGCATAGAAGGGGTTTTTTGAATAGGCAGCTAACAGTCTATCATGTTGCATTGCATGCATGTGCAGATTTGAAGAGTAAAGAGGTATATATTATTTGTCCTCAATTTAAACTTCTGAATTTAGATATTTGCGGAGATCGTATTATCTATTAACATCTTTCCTTAATTTGCATGGTGCGACGTGCTGCCATGAAATTTATTTGAAATTAGGTTATGACCATGGAAAAAGTCAATTGGCCGTTTGGTTTTTTTATTTTTGTTTTTTATTTTGCTTTGTTTATATTTTTATTTGAAAAAAAAAAATTGATATGCTATAACATGTTTAGCTGTCTTTAAAAGGAGTTAAAACAATGTCCTAGATGATTTGTTGTTTTTAATAACAAGTTTCTTTGTTTTTGAAAACAAAAATTAAAAACATGAACAAAAGGCAGCAAACAAACATGTTTCATATATAAAAATAAGAACATAAATTTAAAAAGTGTTTTTTTTTTGGGTGTTCATGTCTTTTTTGGTGTTTTAGCGTCCTCAATCATATGTTTTAAATATTGATAATTTTAGTTAAACTTGTTTATTTTCCTTTTTTAAATTTTATGAATGTGTTTGTTTTTGAGGTTTCTTCCTATTGTAGTATAAGGTTGCTATGGATGATAAGCAATATATCTTGATTTGATATAAACAACTTGAAGTTTTTTTATATTTATTTTTATCAGTAACAAGTTTTAGAACTATTTTACGTGTTTATGTTTTACCATCTGGAAATAATAATTGTCGTAGTTCACTTTTTTTAGTGTAGATCGTTTGTGCTCATAATTTAGAACAAAATTGATAAATGCCTAGCATGTAGCTGACCTTCTTTTGTTTAGTCATTTGTAACAATTTTTGTTTCTATGAGTTGCAGTTATGTTTTATATCAGAATGAAAATTTCTTCTTAGATTGCAGATAAAAGAGTTTAGAGCATAAGTAAGGGTTAATTTAGCACAATGTATGTTTACTTTGGATATTCAGGTTTGATGCAGTTTTTTTTTTCATGTTAATGTAGATATTTTGGACATTAGGCTGGATCAAGAACTGTGTTAATAAGTTCTCCTGAAAGCCTTCTCTTTAGATATTGGCATGACAATAATCATAAGCATTTGTCTCCAGAAAAAAAAAATAGTGAGTCTCAGAAATGATTCCCAAGCTGATTCTGCTTCTCATATATTTAGTTAGTTTGTTTAATCATCTATCTGTCTAAAAGTTTGAGAATCTATTCTAACTGCAAAAATGCCTAAGAAAAAGAATGAGCACAGAGAGAATGTTATAATGGTGGTTAGCTTTTTTTATTTGTTCCATGCTTTAAATTTTTTTTCAGTTTTGATTTCTAGGTACATGACAGCGTAAAAAGTGCAAAGCAATCCAGCTTATTTAGTATAAAGCGGCTTTCTCATTTTAAAAATTTTTACCATTGGATCTTACATAGTAGTAGAAGTTTAATTATCGTTCTGCCTAAATGCCATGCTATTGTGGTATCTATGATATTTGAGTGTCCTTTATGTAAAAAAAAAAGAGGAAGCCTTTTATCTAATTTAGTGGCATTGGCTTTTTTACCTTTGATCATGCTATTCTAGCAATTATAGTTTTCAAGCGATCTTTTTGAAAAATAAATCGGGAAATATTATCTAAACTATGTGGCAGTAGCTTATTCAATGATTCTAAGATGCCATTGCATCTTGCACCATTGGATATGTTGAATCTTTTCTCAGAAAGACTACATGTTACTTGACTTATTCGTCCCCTTAAAAAAACATCATGATAAAATATGATGTAAACTCATGAGCGCACGCAAGGGCATGGGTGATTAAAGAACGTTGACATCCATTAAACATTAATTATGGTTACAAAGTATGGTAAAAAATGTTTATTGTGAAGTGCATTACCATACACATATCTTCCATTCACTCTGACATTATTTGACACGCAAGGATATGAAGGATTAAAGAAATTTGACAATCATTAAACATTATCTATGGTTACAAGGTATAGTAAAAAATGTTTATTGTCAAGTGCATTAACATACATGTACCTATCATTCACCCAGACATTATTTGACAATCTAAATTACTATTGTAAGCCTCAGACAAAACTGCAAACTATTGTAAAGGGCAATTATTAATCAGTACATCGAGCCCTGTTCTACTGGGTAAACTGTAACTCGTTCTGCTTTTTTTTCTGATGATGATTTTCATCTCCTTTTCTTTTTTATATGTGATGTGCCCAGCTCATACTCCATCTTTTCATGGGAATACACGCTATTTTTTGTATTTTACAATTGCCCGAATTACTTGACTTATATGCTTTTCTATGACAACTATAGTTAAATTGGCTTTTTTCTGTGCTCAATCCTAGAATATAATTGTTATATCATTTACTAACAAGAATGCAAAGTCAAGTTAATGTAGATTTGTTTAGACATAATGTGCTATATAGAAAAATAATTACAAATATCTGATAAAGTTCGAAAAATGTAAGAGTGATTAACTTTACGTTTCAATAAAAAAATTTTTAATATTAAGTTGCAGTGACATAAATCTTTATTATTTTATAAAATATGACAAATATAAGTGTTGTTTACAAAATACAAATTCCTTCCTACTCCCTCTATCTAGAAAACAAATATAACGTCACAAGAAAACAAACTGTAGAAAATATGAATACAAGGAAAACACAACTATTGAAAGCACAGGTAGCAGTTATAAAAAATACCACAACTAAGAAGATAATAGGACTTGCTTAGCATTAATTTAGTCAAAATAAAATACCCACACATAAATTTAGCATTATCCGCAATACATGCAATTTAATATAAAAATTAGGTACAAAGAACTTGATAGTGTGAGGATGTTGTTGTCATCTTCCCCAAACATGTACTCATGGTTCTCGAGATATAGTGGTGATAGCGGGAAGGAAAATGTCTGGGACTAGCATCGAGTTGTTGGTTCAATACATGTCCGTAAGCAATTTGTTGAGTGATGTAGTTTGGTCAAATTTATTCAACTAACCACTAAGGATTTAAGAATGCTACTCCCATCTAGTGAATTGTTCTATTTTTGATACTTGATAACGGTGAGGCTCCTGATAGCTTGAGCATCTTACATTTCTTTTTCCCATATGTGCACTTCTAGCACACAATACTTGCGTATTTACATATCTCATACCTAAGCGTTGATATTTACACACATAGCATCTATTCATGAAAATGTGAATTTCACTTATAAAAAGTAGTAATATTGCTATTTTTGATGCAATATTAAAGATTTGAGTGTATTTGTGTAAATTTGAATTTAGGTATGAGATATGTAAATACATAAGAAATGTGTGCTATGCATGTAAATGTCCCTAGCCTTATTTGCGGCACTTGCATGGATGTTGTTTTGTTGCCACGGGCCGAGTCACTGCCATATTTTCTCGAAAGATGTGGAAGATGTTCAGGCAAATAAGTTGCCCAACAGTTATTGACATTTTCTATTGTTTGTCTAGTTGAACGCTACGTGCTCTTTTGTGAGATTGTTTTTTTTTTTAATGTGGTAATCAATAAATTAATTCTAATTATTTCATAGTTATTTTGCATTGTTATTTGATTACGAGTAAATGATATTGGTGTTGCAGTCACTAAGCGCTAAATTATCTTTTTATAACTTTTAGCTTCTCTAAATAAACAGGATTTTTAAGGTTGTCTTTAAATATAAAGCGGATTTGATTGATTTGATACCAGATAATGAATTAGTTCACCTCTTTCCTTTTTTACTGTTTTTTTCAGACGATGGAAACAATTCTTAACATGCTTACAGAGGATGGACTTGCTTATGATTTATTTATTGTCATGCAAGCAATCAGGTAATTTCCGACTAATTGCTTGGATATCATAAAAGAAACAATTTCATACTCTTTTGAATTTATGATCTCTTCTATGCTTTACCCTTGTTTTAATCTTTTATGGAAATAATGTAGCTTTTAAAATGTTTTTCCCTAATGCATTTCTCAAACATTCTATACGCTTTGTTATTGCTGATCAGGAATAGAATTTTTTTAGTTGCATTTACATAGATACCACCCTATTGTTATGTATTTATATATTTAACATCTAAAAGTTTCTTTTTTGCATTTATACCACCCAAATCTTTCATGTCACATAAAAAATTCACTATTTAAAAAGAGAACACACCTTTTCATGCTTAGGTAAGGTGGCATCACCTTTTCATGCTGGTAAGGTGGCATATATATGTAAAAATTGAAGTTTAGGTGTTAAATATGTAAATACATAAGAATTGCCTTTTTCTTTTTTGGCATTGAGACATGTGTATCTCAATGCTTTGCTTAGGATGCGTCAATTTATGAATGAATTGATCACAACTATAAAAAATAGGAAGTAAACGCTGACTTTTTCGGTACACATTGGATAAGACAATGAGGCTTATGTTGATTGAGACCAATCAGGCCACAGATTCATCTTGACCAGTATTTGATACAGTTATTTGGAAAGTCTGAAATATAAATGATAATATAGTTAAACAACTTTTAAATGCTAAATTCTGTTATTGAAGTGGAGCAATATAACATTCCAGTCGTCCTATAAGTTGCCCTGTCTATTGTTGACAATTGTGCTTTCTTTCTACTATTCGTAGAATTACTGAAGCAGCTCACGGATATGATAATCAATGTGGAGAGATGTAGTAAATTATTGTATAGTGGGGTTGTCCTTGTTTTCTAAAATGAGTTAGTTAATTACTGTTGAAGCTGAATAAGTTCAGGAATCCTAAAATCCTAAACCCTGCAGTATTGGAGTGGAAGGTTTAGAGGTTGGAGGGTGCTACTCTGGTTCTCCATCGGCCTGCACCGTTGAAGATTCCATTGTTCACTGATTTGCTCTATGGTGAGAGTGCTTGGCTCAATTGGGCTTTCAGTGCGGCACCTATATTCTTGCCAAGCATTGCTGTTGTGCTCGATGGACAGACCCCATGTGCTTCGTTTTATAATTCAATGTCCTCATAAACCATTTAGCAATTTAACCCTTTTTGGCTTTTTTATTCGATAATTTCTGCATTGCCAGTCTTTACGGGATTTGGTGCCCTTCTTCAACAATGGTGCTGGATGATCCTCACACTTAGGCAACTGTCATTCTTATTTTAATTTTGCCAGTTTTTCTGCATGGAGGTAACGTCTAGTAATCCTCAGACCTCCCATGATTTCTCTCTATATAATATGCTTTTTCATAGAAAAGCAACTCAGTAATTTCCAAATCAACCTAAATTATTTTATAAGCATGCACTAATAAAATGTTTATAGTGCTCCTATTGGCATCATACAGGACCATTCTTGGTTGGGAAGGAGCCTATAAATTTTCTTTCAGACAAAGAGGTCATGTTTTGGCTAAAATTGACCCTAAATAGTTGGGTTAAGGTTATTAATGAGGATTATTGTAAAAAGGGAATTCATAATTTTTTGAGAAAAGGAGCTTACGGTAATCATTAAGAACTTGACCATTGATAATAAAGCAAAAATTGAAGTAACAATTGTAATATTGATGTTATGTATCTTTTTGGCATCCTGAAAGTGCTGCAAATTTCATATAACTCATTTTTCTTGTGATACTGGAGTTAACCTAAACCACAACAGAACAAAAATAATTATTGAAGAAATTCAAAAGTTACAACGATGACTCCTCAAAACAAGAATAAGAGAACACAAAACATATAAACACCCTCTAGGGCGAGGACGACAGCTTTGGAAGGGACTAGAAGTGGGTGCTACAATGCTGGAGAAAGTCGGGAATAGCAGCGTCATGCTGGAAAGGGTTGGAGACAAGGGTGGCAATGCTGGAATGATCTAGGAGTTGCGACAGCCTGGAACATGTTGGAGGCAGGGAGTGGCTTAACTGGAATGAACATGAGACTCTTATGGCAGTCAGTGAGGTGTTGGTGGCAGGGAGCGACAATGCTAGAGGGAGCAGGGGGCTGCTACGGTAGCCTGGGAGGTGCTGGAGTGGTCGACGATAGCTAGACATATGTTGGATGGCCAGCGGCAGCAGGACAAGTGCTGGAAGGAAAGTGACAGCAGGAAGGGGAAGGAACATTTAGAGATAATTCCGCACCTCAGACGAGTTATAACCGGAGTACCTTCTCGTCTTCGGATACAACCATTGGAAAGGAGAAACACTCGAAGGCAGCAATCTGAAATCTGAAAACAATGAAATAGTAAATCCTAAGCAAGCAATCAACACATATATAATAGATACTAGTAGTTAGAATAGGAAGGAACTAGAATATGAAAGAAATAGAATTAGGAACGGGATAAAAAGGCATGGAATAGAATTGGAAGGAAATTCCCTTCATGGAAGGGAATAAAATAAGAAACAAGAGGGGGAAAGGGGTGGTAATTCTTGCTCCATTAGAAAGCTGGTCGGTCCAGCCTCCCTGCTGGACCGACACCCACATGTTGGACTTACCGGCCTAGCCCATCAATCCCGCGTCAATCTCTTGGGGTTGGGAGAGCTTCGACTTCATTCATCGAAGCTTCTGGGTCCTCATAATACAGAGTCAAGTTCGTGATATTGAACGTAGTGGAAACATTGTTGTCCTCTGGCAGGTCGATCTTAAGGCGTTTTTATTTAGTTTTCGAAGTATCCTGAAAGGTCCATCTGCTCTGGGTTTGAGTTTCCCAAATGCCCCAACTTGAAATCTCTCATTCTTTAGCCAAATCCACACGTGGTACTTTTTGGCCTTATTTGCCTGAGCCTGATATTTGTGGTTTTGCTTAGTGATCTCCTTCCCAACCTCCTCGTGGAGCTTCTGCATCTCGTGAGTCCGTTCTTCAATATCCTCATTGATCTTTGATGTCAACAGGATTGGTACTAACTGAAGTGGGGTGAGCAGGTTGTGCTCGTACACAATCTTGAACGGAGTGCGTCCTGTGGTTTGACTGACGTAACAACACGAAAAGTTGAGAATAGGTTTAATATTTGATTTTTTGGTATTATATACTATATATTGCTCATTAATGTGAGGGTAAATAAATATGGCAGCGAAAAAAAAAAAGATAAAAAAATATCGATGTTTTGAAGGTAGAAATTTAACTGATATACGAGATAATGAAGACCACCTCCACCACCACCACAACAACAAACATTTATCCCATTAAGTGGGGCCGACTACATGAATCCTTTTTCTCCTTTGTCCTATTGAGTATCATATTTTCATTTAATTCTAATAAATTAAGATCTTTTTTTGATACAACAACAACAACAAAGCCTTAATCCCACTAAGTGGTGTCGGCTACATGAATTCTTTTTCTCCATTTTCCTATTTGGAGTCATATTTTCATTTAATTCTAATAAATTAATTCATTTTTTATACATTAAGCTCAAGGCTTCCTAGGTCCATCTTTGTCTTTCTTAACATAAGTCGAATCTAAAACATCTACTCTCCTAATTGGATCATCGGATGAGATGATCGACGTTTAATGTGACCGTGACCAACCATCTAAGACAACTCTATCTAATTTTGTCCGTCACTGGAGCTACAATTCTTTTTAGGTATACCTCTACCTTTCTTAACAAAAGTCAAATTTAAGACATTTACCGGGTCGTCAAATTGACTTAACATATATTTGATATAATGAAGACCAAAATATCAAAATAAAATGAATAGGATAGACTTAACATTATATAAATTTATGTGTCAAAACAAATGAAACAAAAAATATTACTAAGAAGTTAGCTTAGCTATAAAACAAAAATTTTACAAAGAACATGATTTATAATTTACTTCATTGAATAATGCTCCGCAAAAAATATGTAATCAATGTAAAAAAGTTTATAATATGAAATTTGACATGTGGTCTACCAATGAAAACTTGACAACCTTCAGGGAATTTTAAGTTATGACCTCATCAAACATAAAAAAGATCAGATCATGATGTTTGATGTACAAAAACCATAGCTCCCTATACATAGATGGAAGAAACCAAGAATTAATAGAACCAGATATTATGTCAAAAATATAAAGCAATATATCTCATATTTCCTAACTAGGCTTTTTGTTTTGCTTCAATTTTGTGTAAGGAGGGATGATGTGCCAAAGGGAGCTAAGGAATTGAGGAGGGGTAATTGAAGGAGAGATGAAAAGTTGTAGGGGTGTAACGAATTAAACTTGATCTAGCCTAGTGCTTGATCATGTTTGGCTCAATTCGAACTCATTTGTTAATTTCAGCCCGTGTTCGGCTTAAATTAAGCTTGAATGATTTAAAAATAATAAATATAATATTTTCTTAGATACAATATACAAAATCAATATAAAAAATATAAAAAATATTGATAATTTAATTATTTAATTAATTTGAGCAAAAAATGTCGAACACAATCAAATAAAGATTTATTCACGTTTGGATTGTATATAGATAGAGCTAATAAACATGTTTTGTTTTCTTGTTTAAGAAATGAATTGAACACGAGCTGTTATGAGCGAGCTCTTTTGACAACACTATATGAGTGAAAATCTTACATTGAAGCTTACTTGGCTTTATAGATTAATGGCTAAAGCATAATTAAGGGCTGCAGCTTATTAAAAGGCTAACACGCAACAACTATGGGAAGAAGCTGCTACGCAGAGGTTGCTGTGGAGAAGCTGACTGTCTGTTTGTTTTTTGCAGTTTTGAAACAGCTGTGTTGAAGTTGTTTCTGATCAAATGACATTTTTGCCCTTATACTTTAGTGTTGTTTATAACAAACTAATCTTGCAACCACAAAACAAATTTCTAGTTTGAATGTTATAAAATAAAAAAAATACATCACAAAATTGTGAATAACATGACAATCAAATAAAGAAAAGTATTAAAATAATAATTAATAATATAATAATATTGTTTTTAATATGCACTTGTTTATGTCACGAGATAAGCCGTCCTCCAAGGAAGCTCTCCACATTCGATCACTATCGGAGGTGGAATCTTCCAACCCATCCATCCACCAAGGGAAGTCACAACTTTTTGTTCTTTTTATTGGTCAACTATAAAATGGTCTCCGTGGCTATGTGGTTGTTGTGAAGTAAACATGGATCATTGTAGTCCACAGTAGCAATACAATGCACTAGATGTACCGGAAGTCCTCGAGCTCATCTTTTTTGAAGATTTAAAACAACACAACACAAAACCTAGATGCATCATTAGTGAAAATGAATGATAAAAGTAATCAATTCAAGTTTTATGAAACTCTGAGGTCTCAAATAACATAGTATAAACCAACGCAGTTGTCACTACAAGAAGACAACTTACTTTATAAAGAAGGGTTCTTGGTTGTCTTGCAAACACGTAATACTAAGCTCGTAAGCTATCCAGAAGAACCTAAAAAACCATATGACTGAGAAAAAGAGGAACTCGGTTGCTTTCACTGGGATTTCACGTATCAAGTTCTAATAGCAACATATAGGGCATCCAGAAGAACCCTTAAGGTCGAATATCTCATCATAGACCTTCAAAACCAAAAAATAAAACATGTAATATTTAAATTACATATTATATTCATGGTTGCCTTATCGACCATCCATGTGGGAAAGAATACATGCATAAGAACTGAAAATACAATTTATATTCAAAATATATATCATTTGCATAAAACATTGATACAACAAACAATAAATGATTTCACAACACATTGCAAATAAAATAACAAAAAAAACATATAATCCCTGCATTTAGCCCCCAACTATGATATCTGTAATTCGCTCCCTCAACTCTATCATCTCCCCTGCACCTTACCTATCCTTAGTGTAAGTCTCAAGAAAATCACTTTCATCCTGTGATAAAGATTGTTCTAAATGATATTCATATGCTTCAACAACGACATGCAAATGATTTTCATCAGCCGTATTGAAGTCAACGTCGTTGCGCGAAGGATGACGCCGAATATAGTTGTTGAGAGCTATTGTGATGACCACAATCTGCACTTATTTAGGAAGCAGATATGTCGGCATATCCCGTAGTATGATCAATTTCTTCTTCTAAACTCTAAATATTCTTTCAATGGCACATCGTAAGGATGAGTGTCTCTTATTGAATATGTCTTTTTTACCTCGGGTGACGTTGTCAGCTCTTTTGAAATCGAGAATATGATATTTGGTATCAGGAAAGAGTTTGAGATAAATTTTTTGTAATGGATATCCAGCGTCAACCAAATTATATTTTCCTGTTGTAATATTACTCATCAATATTGCACGGGATATTAATATTTCATTTGTTAATATTCAAGCTAACCTTGAAGTGGCTTTGGAAAAGTTATATGAGTTCGCATAACAAAATTGAAATACGAATGTTGTGTGCACCGTCTTCCCATCTGATCATTACAAATGTGAAACATATTGAAATTACATACAACAATCACATTTTTTATTGCTGAATCGCATTGTCCAATTCATGCAGTTTTTCACTGTAGGGCAGACATGCATCCATATGTGTACCATCAATCGCTCCAACACAATCCTAAAACAATTATCAAATATATTAGAGATACTGTGTTCAACCAAATTTAGAGAAAAATGAACTCATTAAGCTATTTTAAAATATGACATATAATGCTGGTCCTGTGAGATCGGTAGGGGTGTGCTTTGGAATGTGGGGTCTTCAGGTACAATAACTTTTGATAATGAGCTAAGCAAAGCATTTAGCCCAATTGAGACATGTCTGTTGATTGTTTCAAATTACTGTTGGAATCACTCCATGATACATCTTATCAACTCATTATGTGATAAAATGTTGACAGTTGCTAACACCTCTCTTGAAGTTTTCTCGGATGAACTATGAAGTTCTTGATTTATGTTCAATTCTTTTAATAGATTAATAAAAATAAACTGTCATATGGAACATGTTAAACCTTGTGGGGTAACCCACAAGTAACTCCCAAACCCACTTGTCTGCTATGTACGTAGATGTCATGCAAGAAGATCGAGCAACATATGAGTTGTAATATCCGTACATTAAACATAATGCTGCTGCAATTTTTCTCGTGTCTTTCTCTATCTGTGATATTTATTGTTTATTAAGCTTACACTTGAAACTCTGAATTAGATAGAACTGCAATGAAAAATAAAAAGTAGTATATCAATAACACTACTACAAAAACTTTATTGAAGATGTCCACAACAACAACAACAACAACAAAACCTTAATCCCACTATGTGGGGTGGGGTCGGCTACATGAATCCTTCGGCTACATGAATCCTTGTTCTCCATTGCATCCTATTTAGTGTCATATTTTCATTTATTTCTAATAAATTAAGATCATTTTTTATACAATAAGCGCAAGTCTTCGTAGGTTTACCTCTGCCTTTCTTAACATAAATAGAATCTAAAACATCTACTCTTCTAATCAGATCATCAAATGGTCGACGCTTAGTTTAACCAAACCATCTAAGACGACTTTTTTTAATTTTGTCCGTCACCTTCTCAAATTTTGTCTGTCACCTTCTCTAATTTTGTCCGTCACAATAATGAAAGTAGAATAGATGATGTCCATGGTTAAAATCACTCATGAAGATGTACAAATAACATTAAATGCTCGCAATTTGATTGTCGTAGTAATATCACAAGTAATTAAATCTACGGTTAGGTTTCATCAACATAAAAAACTCACTCCTGGTCAGGTCTTCTAACAACATCATGGAGAACAAGTAAAATGACATATCTTCATCAATTTTTGGAGTATCTTCCAAAATTCTCATAACATGTTGAATAGAAGTATGTGATTCGCTAGGCTCACTGGTGCATGAAGTGACTAATTGAGAGATCTGACTTCCAATTAAAGCAGCAACATCTTTTTTCTTTTTCTCTACCCTTAGGCGTTTGGATCGACATGTAGATCCTACTTAATTTAGGTTGGGGTTGGACCCCTCATTAAACCTAATAGATTACTCTACTTCTAAATGCTCAGGTCCGCCTCCGTGCCCTCTCTAGCTTGCTGCCCATGCTTGATCACTGGGGGCCACCACCATACTAAACATACGATTCAACTCATCTTCAAACTCAGAATCAATGCCACTAAACTTGAATTTTTTTTGTAGCTGATATGACCTATAAATCAATTACTAAAAATTAAATTGATCGATGAAAACTTTAAAAATTTTAAATGATCTTAAGTTTCAAACAATCTCACATCCAATCTCTCGGTCCATCATTCTTTTGAAGCATCGATGTTTCGCTTTATAGGATCCAACCCAAACCTTTGGATCCTTGTTTTAGCTCTTTCCATATTTTCTAGTCTTTTTTTAGCTGATTCCATTTGTTTTTAAATTGCATTCTATCGTATTATCTTCCTATGCTTTCTTAAAATTTTTTATTATATTTTGCCAATTTTCATTCTTAAAATAGGTGGTTGGCCGATTTCTTAATTCGACCTCCTTAATAGAGAGCTCACAAAATATTAATGTCATCTCTTTATCTCAAGTAGCAAACGAACCTATTTCTTTTGTCTTGCCCGTTACGACAAGTAACATGCAAATAACTAAACAATATAAATTTATGAGAGATACAAAAAAAAAAAAAAAAGAAACATCTGCAACACCACCACCACATCACAACCCCCATCATCATATCTATCATCATATCACATATCTATGAACATATCATCACCACTGGCTCAACACTAACACTATCACCACCATAACACTGCCTCATCACCATACCATCACCACCACCACCACTATCATCACTAACACCTCCGCCTTCACACCACCACCTCTACGCTACACACCACCGCCTCAACACCACACCATCATCAGATCATACCAATACCACTACATTCACATGATCACAGCCACCACGAACAACTACCGCAAAATTTCGGGCAACCACCAACATCAAAACAAAACCACCATCTTTCTAGAAAACACCACCAACATCACAACACACCACTATAATTGCAAAATTCAACATTTTGGGAACCACCATAAAATTACCACCTTCACCAACACAACCACAAAGCCCGAAGTATTTCAACTAATTTCCACATGCAACCACCATCACAACCATATTTCAGGCAACAACCAACATGACAACACAACCACCCAAATCCATCAATCAAATAGAGTACAAAGAAGCCAAACAATCAAACCGAATATGACACAGAAAACCCAATAAAATCACAAAATCCAACATCACAACACTACCACTACAAGCCATCGACCGAATCGAGCACAGAGAACCCAAGTTCATCAACGAATACATCACAAAGAACCCAAACCATCAACTGAATACAGTACAGTGAACCCAAAAAAATCACAAAATCTAACGTCATAGCACAACTACCCGAAAACCATCAACTGGTTAGAAGACAGAGAACCTAAACCATCAACCAAATAGAGCACAAATAATCAAAGATAATCGCAAAATCAAAATGCTTGACTAGAAAATAGTAGAGAATATAGTGGGGCGACGGAGAGCAAATGATCCAAACTGAGCCTAAGAATAGAGGGGAGAGGGAGAGGAAAAGAAAGTCAAGCTCACTGCGATAACCACCAGAATTGAAGGAACCAAACATAACCAACTCTAGCCATCAGAGCCACGGATCGGAGATGAGTGAGAGAGGCGATGTTACTTTTAGGGCAAGAATCACGAGGGAGGGGAGAGCGGGTCACGAGAGTGAAAAACAAGGCGTGTTAGGGGGGTAGGCCTATAAAAGGTTTGCAAAGAAATGCCGGCCGCGTGTTCGACCCCACGGCCCACATTTAAGATGGTTTTTTCCAAAATGCAGGCTCACTACAACAACCAAACGGCCTTTACGCGTTTTGCTACTAGATCGCGATAAAAAAGCAGCACCAAATGACCCACTAAGTTGCAACAAAGTATACATTTAGAATGTCAATAATGGTATAATTTTTTAGTATTTGAGCTAGTCTTATTATGTAGTTTTTATTTGTCATAGTTCTTGCACCATCTTAGTGTAAGCAATTACCATTCACAGTTTTACTTGTATTACCAAATTTTTTTTTAATCATCAAAATAAGCTAGATAGGCATACCTATTTAGTCATATATGATATTGCTGCAAAAGGATGGTCAACTAGATCTTATAAATAATTGTAAAACATGCGAGAAGGGAATAATAACAATACAGTAAAATTCCCATGCATTTTGTTTCAATTGGCCTGTTTTAGAGTATGAAAAACCTTGAAATTATTTCCAAATATTGTATAAGCTAGATAGGCATACCTATTTAGTCATATATGATATTGCTGCAAAAGGATGGTCACCTAGATCTTATAAATAATTGTAAAACATGCGAGAAGGGAATAATAACAATACAGTAAAATTCCCATTCATTTTGTTTCAATTGGCCTGTTTTAGAGTATGAAAAACCTTGAAATTATTTCCAAATATTGTATAAGCTAGATAGGCATACCTATTTAGTCATATATGATATTGCTGCAAAAGGATGGTCACCTAGATACATTCGTGAAGGTGATAATAACAATACAGTAAAATTCCCATTCATTTTGTTTCAATTGGCCTGTTTTAGAGTATGAAAAACCTTGAAATTATTTCCAAATATTGTATAGATTCTGTAATACCTTTTTTATTGGGTAGACTTATGTAGTAGCTTTAATTAATTTTTCTTTCAGAAATTGTTCCTTATGGCGGTTCCCATGGCTTTATGCATTATCATATAGTGATGTTGGCTCTGAATATTACATTAATAACATTCTCGTTGGTGCAGTCGATTCCCTATTATGTTATGCTTCTGTTGTCTTGTTTTTTGTCTTCGTTTTTGTTTCTTTTATGTTTCGTTTAAAGTTTTTCTTTAGTTGATTATAATTTGGTTTTCAAACTGAATTTACTTAGGTGTTATTGTCTTTGTGGGGAAATTGATTCTGCTGTGAAAATGTTTGAAGATTGCACAAACTCGAGAGCACCTGCAGCTGAGTTGTACGTAGTAAGTCCTTATCGAGAATCTTTTGCCTGAATGTCTTTTCTTTTAGTTTTTACTTAGTAAGTTTGTTCTTGCTTGCCTATCACTTCTGCTCACCAAGTTTAATTATTATTGGGAAATTTACATCAACAGCACACATTTTTTATGCATTTACATCTCTAACAAAGTTTGATATTTACATTTTTAACACTTTGGAATTAAAAACCTATATTTGAAAAGGTATATATCACTTTTAAAAAGTTAATGATATCAGTATTTTGATATGATGTCAAAGATCCGGGCTTCATGTATGTAAATATGATAGTTTAAGCATTAGATGTGTAAATTATAAGAATTGTATAGTATATATGTAAATGCCCCATTATTATTTCCTCCAAAGACTTGCTTATTTGTTAATGTGCTGTTGCACAAAAAGTATGCATCTTGAGTGCGCTTGTGGCTATGTTAAACATAAAAGTTGTTTATATTTATGTATGCTTTGGAAGCATTTTGATTGAACTTATCATGCCGTTTGAAGCTAGAGGTATCCAAAGAGTTAAGAATGTTGTATGCGCTTGATGTGCTTGAAATTTGTGACATATTTTTCTATATTTTTCTGCATTTTCTTTTATTATTTGTACCCTATTTGTGCTTTTTCTGGTATTTTTGTGTGTAATTGTAGGTTACAAGTATTCATGAGTGCTTAATAATACGTTAATCTTGTAGAGGAGCTAACATAAGGGTGACACCTCAATTCCATTCCAAATGAGACATGACACTTCATCTCCAGACCAAACCATGTAAACGACACATAGGCATCACATTGTTGCACTAAGGCACCACTTTAAGAGACATTGGCGTATTTACACTACTTATGGCATGGGTCACGCTGCTTCTTTTGCTTCCCACGTACGATACATACAATTAGCAGAGAACCTTTTGCGCCACTTTAGGGAAACCTTGCACCTCCTTCTGGGGGCGTGACAAGCAATGCAAATAGAGCTACAGATAATTTGACGCTCCTGGGAAGAACTCCGACGCCGACTAACCATTTCAGGAGTTAGGATAGTTCATGTTGATAAGACATCATTGCGTGATGACCTATGGCTATAGAAGAAAGCAATTCAAAGTAAATGAGGCTTTTCTCCTTCACAAATTTTCAACGCTCAGCTTTTGGAGTGACATCATGAGGAAGAAGATAGAGACGTGAGGGAGTCACCAGAGAATTATGTCAGTCTTTATTCATGCTTCGTTGGAGGGATCTTTGGGAGAGTGTGAGAGTTTATAAGAGTCGTCCCGAGAAAAAATAAGTGCGTGTGAAATTATTGTAATCAAAGTGGGTGAAAATTTAGAAATTATGTTGTAATTTCTTATAATTCGTTGAAGAACATCGGTAAGATTGTTCTAACTTTGTTTACTTTGGATTTTGTAATGAAATCGGTATTGTTTTTATCCGTAATGAGTAGGAATTAAATTTTTGTCTTCCTTGAATTGGATTCTATGCAAATTAATATCATTTTTCTTATGTGATTGTAAATTATATTTTAAGTTGATAGTTTAACCTTATATATCTAATTTACTCCTAAACCGATTACTTAAGATGTTAAAATGAATTTTGACGTAGTAATATGGGAGTAGGGTAGTGAAACAATTAAGTTAACTCACACTACTTTAAGAAAATATGAATATTGCTGTTAGGATGGTGCAATTGTGTTGGGAAATCTACAAATACTGGATTTTTTTGTATGGTTAAGGGACTAAATTTAATTTGAAACCCTAATTTTCTTATGACCACCAAGATAAGCTAATGAAAACTGTTGTTCCTGATTATCAATTTTGTTAGCGTCACTTAGATATATTTGGTTTGTATAAGATAAATTTAAGGGAGGGTTTCTATTACTTTTTCAAACTCAAAATTATTTGTAGGTCTTACTTTTTGCAAAAAATTAGGATTAAAACTTTAAGATTATCAAATTTTAAACCTTCAGGTTAGACTCAAAATTAGTGAGCTAGATTTGTTTTGAACTTTGGCAGTTTATTTGCTCGTTGTGAGACCGATACATGTACTCAATTTTGTATACTAGTTTGAGTTATTTTTCCAATTTGAGTTGTAGGTGTTAGAACACGGGTTATTAATTATATCTCCTATCACATTCAAGGTTTTTAAAGAATTAGTATAAAAATCTCCTTTTGGTTCGTATGTTATTTCATTACTAGGTAGTGATCATTGCACTAATTAAGGCCTATGTTATTTAGTTTTCTAGCAATATCAATCACTTGCGAGGTTAGGATTTCTAACATATCTATGTCATACACATTAACTATCTTCCTAGGGTTAACTCTATCTGAATGTCTTTGAAAATTTTTCGTAATCATCTCCTCGATCAGTGAATAAGCCTGCTCAAATAGCTTTGACATAAGTGACCCCCAGTTGCAGCATATGTTATTGACATCAATGAAATCACCAGCCCTGTATAAAAAGTTTAAATTTTAAGCCAATCTAGTAAGGCGCGGTGGAGAGATTTCCCAAGTATGCTCTTAAATCTCTATCAAGCTTCATAGACTGTTTCTCCATCTAATTGAATGATTGAGGTGAGATCATTCCCAAGTTTTGTAGTTTTGGATGGAGGGAAATATTTGACTAGAAATTTTTTGGGCAGTGGTACTTGATCTTGGTGCTGAGGAGTTGAGCCATATCTTGGCCTCATCCCTAACTTTGAAAAGGAAAATCCTTAATCAATTAACATCATTGGAAACATCTTTATTTCTAAATGTGACACAAATTTCTGGAAACTGGCTGAGTGGAGTTTGGGGTCTTCTGTGGGTGAGCCCTCAAACTTATTGTTTTGCAACATCTTGATGATGGCTGGTTTCAGTTCAAATGAGTTGACTTCTACAGTAGGGTTGATAATACTGAAATGTATTTCTTCTATCAAAGGATTGGCATACTCTCGGAGAGGTCTAAGGTGTTCTTTCCGTGCTGAGTTTGTTATTTCTCCTAAAATCTTTTTGAGTTCTTTAACTTTTTTGATTTTTTTTTATGGTATTCTCTAATTCAGGGTCTTAAGGCACAAGTTCAGCTAGTCTAGTCCCACTTATACAATCCTAGAGCTAGCAAATTAGATACTCAAGTCAATAGAAAACACAATACACAAGCAAAATGATACACGAGCAAAATGTCATTGAAAAAGAAATAAAACAGAAGAATTTTTAGTAAAAACAGGAATAACATAGCAATACAAAGGAATAACATAGCAATATTTTTTGGACTTTCTAACATAAAGTAACAAATAAAATATAGAAAAAATACTTCATAATGATTTTCAAGTTAAATTGTTAATGGTTCAACTAAAATCTTCTTGAAATTGGAAATTCAACGTCATTCTTCGGTAATGAACCTAAAAACTTGATATATCTGAAATGCTATGGAGCATCGACAATACACGCAAGTATACATGCCAACCAATTGTATACATAACTGAGTTTGTGTATAAATTCAGCAAGGAACGAGCGAACTCCCAAAGCCTAAAAAAGTTTTTGTCAACTGGTTTTGAGTCTAGCTTAAATGTTTGAAATTTGACAATTTTAAAGTTTATAATCTTAATTTTGGAAAAGTAAAACCTATAACTAGTTTTGAGTTTGAATATGTGATAGAAAATCTCTCTTGAATTGATCCTATGCAAATCAAGTCTATCTAAATGATTCTAATGAAGTTGAAAATCAGGAACAACATTTTTTCTTAGCGCGTTCCGATGGTCATAAGAAAATTTGGGTTTCGTATAGTTAATCCTCTAATCATGCAAAAACTCTAGTATTTATAAATTTTTTTACACGATTGCACCATCCTAACAACAATATTCCTATTATTTTAGAGTAGTGTAAATTAATCTAATTGTTCTACTTGCCCACTCTCGTAGTACTAGATAACCATTTGAGTAATCAATTTAGCAGTAAATACATACGAAATGTTAAATTATCAACATAAAATCAATTTACACGATCACATTACAAAAACAAGATTAATTTGCATAGAATCCAATTTAAGGGAGAGAATACTTTTAAGTCCTACTAATTACTAATGGAAATAATGCAAATTTCATTGCAAAATCCAATGTAAATAAAATTAGAACGATCTCACCAATGTTCTTCACTGAATTACAAGAAGTTACAACACATTCTTTGAATTTTCACCTATATTAGGATAGGATCTTGGAATATAGGTACTCTCAATGGCAAATTAATGGAATTAGTTGATATTATGATTTATAGGAAAATTAATATCTTATGTATTCAAGAAACTAAGTGGGTGGGAGAAAAAGCTAAGGAGATTGATAATTTAGGTTTTAAACTTTGGTATTCTGGTAAGAGTCGCACTAGAAATGGTGTAGGTGTAATTAAAGATAAGAGTTTGAAAGATAATGTTGTAAAAATTACTAGAGTTGGAGATAGAATTATAGAACTTAAGATTATCATTGATACTAAGATTTTTAATATTATGAGTGCTTATGCTCCTCAAGTAGGTTTAGATACAGAGTCTAAAGATAAATTTTGGAATGACTTAGAAGACTTAATACAAATGATACCTCTTGAAGAAAGAATTTTTATTGGAGGAGATTTAAATGGACATGTCGGTAGAGTGGTAGAAGATTTCAGAAATATTCATGGTGGCTACGGTTTTGGAGTAACTAATGAAGAAGGTAAAGTTATTTTAGATTTTGCTTTAGCGTTTGATTTTGTTATTACTAATACTTTATTCAAGAAAAGAGATGAACATCTTATTACTTATAAGAGTGGATCTAATAAAACACAAATTATATCTAATATTAAATTTTTCATATTTATATGCATACTACTTAATTTTTCAATATCACATTAAAAATATCACTAATATTAGTTTTAAAAAGTGAAATATATATTTTTATGCATAGATTTATAACATTAGTGTTATAAATCTATGCATAAAGATTTATAACACTTTAAGAAGAAGCAAATGTGATGTGGGATAAAGTAACAAACGCTATTAAACATGTAGCAAAAGATGTTCTTGGAGAATCAAAGGGAAAAATATTTACAAATAAAAATAGTTGGTGGTGGAATAATAATGTGCAAGAAAAGGTAAAATATAAGAAGTTATGTTATAAAAATTGGTTTAAATGTAAAAGCTTAGAGAACTGGAGAAAATATCAAACGGCTCGCAGGGAGTCTAAAAGAACAATCTGTGATGCTAAAAATTCTGCTTTTAATGATCTTTATAATAGATTAGATACTAAGGAGGGTGAAAAATATATGTATAAACTAGCCAAACAAAGAGAAAAGAAAAGTAAAGATTTAACTCAAGTAAAGTGTATTAAAGATGAAAATCAAAAAGTACTTTTCTTAGAAAAAGATATTCAACATAGGTGGGTGAGTTACTTTGATAAACTTTTTAATGAAGTTTCTGAAAATACGATCGACCTTAGTGATCTTAATAACGTGAATAGTAATAAAGCGTTTTATTTTTACCGTCGCATTAGTAAAAAAAAAGTTGAGGAGGCTTTAAAGAAAACCAAGGGTGGAAACTCTGTAGGACCTGATGATATCCCAATTGAAGTGTGGAAATATTTGGGAGATTTGGGAGTTTCTTTGCTTACTAAACTCTTTAATATTATTTTAAAAACTAAAAAGATGCCTGAGGAGTGGAGGAAGAGTATTTTGATCCCCATTTTTAAGAATAAAGAGGATGCACGAGAGTGTGCAAATTATAGTGAAATTAAGTTGATGTGTAATACTTTAAA
>NW_018165227.1:1068877-1083020 GCF_001263595.1 Phalaenopsis equestris
CGAGAGAGAAAGCCCAGGAAAAACTTGAATTATGGAGGTCTACATTGGAGTCTAAAGGCCTTCGCTTAAGTAGAACTAAACTGAATACATGGAATGTAATTTTAGTAGTAATAGCTCTAGTGACAGAAGTGTGACTTTGGGTGATCAAATTATTAAAAGGTGTGAACGATTTAGATATCTTGGGTCCGTTGTCCAAAGCGATGGTGATATAGATGGGGATGTTAATAGTAGAATTCAAGTTGGTTGGTTGAAGTGGAGGAATGCTTCGGGCCTTTTGTGTGATAGAAAAGTACTGTTAAGACTGAAAGGAAAATTTTATAAGACGGTGGTGTGACCTGCAATGCTCTATGGCGCTGAATGTTGGCCTTTAAAAGAGAAGCATAATAATAAGTTAAGTGTTGCCGAGATGAGAATGATTAGGTGGATGAGTGGCTTTACACTTAGAGACAAAATGCGAAATGAATATATTCGTGATAGGGTTGGTGTAGCTCCTGTGACGGACAAAATTAGAGAAAGTCGTTTTAGATGGTTTGGTCACATTAAACGTCGACCATCTGATGATCCGATTAGGAGAGTAGATGTTTTAGATTCGACTTGTGTTAAGAAAGGCAGAGGTAGACCTAGGAAGACTTGGGCTTATTGTATTAAAAATGATCCTAACTTATTAGAACTAAATGAAAATATGACACTAAATAGGACGCAATGGAGAAAAAATGATTCATGTAGCCGACCCCACGTAGTGGGATTAAGGCTTTGTTGTTGTTGTTGTTGTTGTTGTAGAATTCTCACAAACTCTTGCACTCTTCTAAGGATTCCTTCGGTGAAGCGTGATTGCAGACAGCGACAATTCTCCGACGACTCCCTCCCGTCTCTTTCTTTTTCCTCTCGGTGTCAGTCCAAGTTCAAGCACTAAAAATTTGTGAAGGAGAAAGCCCTCCTTACTTGGAATCTCTTTCTTCTATAGCTACAAATCGTCACACATTGATACCACATCAACACGAACCATTCTAACTCCCATAACGGTTGGTCAACACCGAAGTTCTTTCCTTGAGTGTTGAAGTCTCTTTGGCTCTGTTTGCGTTGCTTGTCGCGTCCCTAGGAGCTGACGCAAGGTTTCCCTGAACTGCGAAAAAGGTTATTCGCTCTCTCTATGTGCTGTGCATGGGAGGCAGCAGAATTGACGTATCCACACCGCTAAGGTGGCATATCTGCACCATAATGACTTAGTTACGCCATAAGTGGCGTAAATATGCAAGTGCCTCTTAAAGTGGTGCCTTGGTACCACGAATGTGGCGCCTATGTGCCATTTCCACGGTTTGATCTGGAGATGAAACACCTACGTGCCATATGGAATGGAATTGGGGTGCCTCCCCCGTGTTAGCTCCTATGCATGATTTTTGCATCATTAAGCACTCATTAGTAACTGTAACCTGCAATTACACAAATATATCTGGAAAAGCACAATTATGGTACAAATGGTAAAAGAAAATACATAAAAGTATAGATAATATGCCACGCACATCAGCGCTTTAAGCTTAGACTTTGTTTGATTATGTTTATCCTTTTATAAAGGTTTATTAAAATATGTTTTAAGGAAATCAGTTTTTTAAAGTTAAGAATAATAAGTAAAATGTCAGAATAGTCCCCGACTTTTTGTAGAGAGTCATTTTAGTCCTATAGTCTATAGAAGTCACAATTTAGTCTTCAAAATTTTTAATATGGGCTGAAGTAGTCTTAATGAAGGACTATTTTAGCCCCAATCTAAAGATTCTGGGAATTAATTTGACATTTTTATAGACATTGGTGCAAAAATGACCTAATGTAAACAGTCAAGGGACTTTTTTGACACTTAACCTTCAGAGTGCTGTTTTGAAATAGCAAGAAAATGGAGTTTTTTTAGCAGTGTTTTGAAAAGACGTAACAACCAAACAAATTACCAAATGAATAATGACTTTTCTGGAACGAAAAGCCACATAGAAGTTTTGCCAAACGAGACTTTAGCCTTTTGAAAGCCTTATTTGTTTTCTTATATAGGTACGGGCTTCATTAGTCCATGGATATTTTAAGGTTATCCAAAAGGTAAATAAAATAAGACTTACCCTCTAACAATGCCGACTATACGTGGACTCATATTATTAAACTTCTATGTTCAGCTACTAGAGCTAGGGTCATCTAAAGAAAATTACAGTACTGCTTACAAGGATAATGATTGTAAATCCATTGCAAATGTGGTTGGTTCTAATTTTTTTCTTTTTTTGTAAAAGCCTAATTTTGGGATTAGTATTCAGGCCATTAAGCAAATGAATGTTTAGTAGGACTTTATTTATTAACGAGATAGTTGATAATAATGGAATCGGCAGTGGAGATGATATTCAATATATATATATATATATCTCTGTGTGTGTGTGTGTGTGTGTGTGTGTGTGTGTGTGTGTGTGTGTGTGTGTGTGTGTGTGTGTGTGTGTGTGTGTGTGTGTGTGTGTGTGTGTGTGTGTGTGTGTGTGTGTGTGTGTGTGTGTGTGTGTGTGTGTGTGTGTGTGTGTGTGTGAAATTGTTTAATAGAACACGTTTAAATGTTATGTGATGTGTAATTACTACACCTAAAGTTGAATCAAATTAGAAAAGAAATCTTCACATTTCAAATATATTTAAGCCTGCCAATATGTTAGATAAGCTTATTTTATAGAAATTGTATAATGTTGTGGCTATTCAATTAATTTTCATATAATATTAATACTTGAAATATGTTCATAGCTAGATAAAGTAGCATGGGTATATATTATTTTGATTTCTATTCCATAAAGTTGTTTTGTGCTGAGAACTTGCTACTTACATTAAGATTTGACGTATAGTAAGATTTGATGTGATGTTTTTCTACGAATGCGACACATTATTTTGGATTGTTTTTGGGTATAGATATAGATATCATACTTTGGACAATCTACTACTGATTTTGAAAGCAATGTACGGAGAATAGCCTTAATGTCCCTATTAAACTTAAAAATTTATTTGGTTCATCTTTAGAATAATCTATTGCTTCTAAGGAATTGAAAACAATCACTACATATGTTAAATCAACAAATCATAGGAGTCTCGTAGATGAATTGGTTGATGTGTTGGTGCTTAAAGAATCAAAATGTGTTATTGTCTTCTGAGTACTGCTAATTCATGAATTCAGTCAGATATTGTTTGATTTCGTATATATAGTTTGGTGACCTTGTCAATGAATTATAACTCTTAGAACGCACAATATAATATTTATTAGATTACTATCATCTTTACCTAATTTACCAACATAATGAATGAATGCAAATGAATATGTTGAACTTAAAAAAGACAAACAGATGATTTGTTGTAAAATTGATTTAATTAAAAGGTTATCAGTTTTTCGCATTGTTATATTTAAGAAATATTGAAGTTGGCATATTTGTGTTCGCATAAATATTCTAGTTATGATAGGAACTTTATGCGCTCTTTGATGTTTGTTATATTATATGTTTGTCTTTTTTTTATCAAGTTGCTCAATAGCCAAATTCAAATTCACAAATAGAAATTAAAATATATGTGCTAAATTATTGAATATTCGTAGGGATATACTTTTAATTTAATATGTACAATGCATTGAAATACTATGTTGGGATATAAAATAAGTTTGTTGATGCATTAAATATCCGTAATTTTATGTACAATGAAAATCAAAGCACTGGTTTTGATTATATCATGCATGAGTATGCTACTTGTGAGAACTTTAATGAAATATATAATGCGCTAAATAATGAGCTTCCTGTGTTTAATAAATGGTTTATGATTAAAGGGCCATTTTTTCAAGGGAACTAATTTCTACAAGTTGATGATTTTTAAAGATATTTTTCTTACTTTGGAGTTACATGTTGATGGGGTTGCATACATTTGTAGAGATACAACTTATGTTATCATTAGTCAAATTTTAGAACGTCCAATATAATATTTATTAGATGACTATCATCTTTACCTAATTTACCAACATAATGAATGAATTCAAATGAATATGTTGAACTTAAAAAAGAGAAGCAGAGTATTTGTTTTAAAATTGATTTAATTAAAAGGTTATCAGTTTTTCGCATTGTTATATTTAAGAAATATTGAAGTTGGCATATTTGTGTTCGCATAAATATTCTAGTTATGATAGGAACTTTATGCGCTCTTTGATGTTTGTTATATTATATATTTGTCTTTTTTTTATCAAGTTGCGTTTTATCAAGTTGCTCAATAGCCAAATTCAAATTCACAAATAGAAATTAAAATATATGTGCTAAATTATTGAATATTCGTAGGGATATACTTTTAATTTAATATGTACAATGCATTGAAATACTATGTTGGGATATAAAATAAGTTTGTTGATGCATTAAATATCCGTAATTTTATGTACAATGAAAATCAAAGCACTGGTTTTGATTATATCATGCATGAGTATGCTACTTGTGAGAACTTTAATGAAATATATAATGCGCTAAATAATGAGCTTCCTGTGTTTAATAAATGGTTTATGATTAAAGGGCCATTTTTTCAAGGGAACTAATTTCTACAAGTTGATGATTTTTAAAGATATTTTTCTTACTTTGGAGTTACATGTTGATGGGGTTGCATACATTTGTAGAGATACAACTTATGTTATCATTAGTCAAATTTTAGAACGTCCAATATAATATTTATTAGATGACTATCATCTTTACCTAATTTACCAACATAATGAATGAATTCAAATGAATATGTTGAACTTAAAAAAGAGAAGCAGAGTATTTGTTTTAAAATTGATTTAATTAAAAGGTTATCAGTTTTTGGCATAGTTACATTTAAGAAATATTGAAGTTGGCATAAATATTCTAGTTATGATAGGAACTTTATGCAATTGTAAAAGCTCTTTGATGTTTGTTATATTATATGTTTGTCTTTTTTTTATCAAGTTGTTCAATATCCAAATTCACAAATATAAATTAAAATATATGTGCTAAATTGTTGAAAATTCATATGAATATACTTTTAATTCAATATGTACAACACGTTGAAATACTATGTTGGGATATAAAATAAGTTTGTTGATGCATTAAATATCCATAGTTTTATATAAAATGAAAATCAAAGTACTGGTTTTGATTATATCATGCATGAGTATGCTACTTGTGAGGACTTTAATGAAATATATAATGCACTAAATAATGAGCTGCCTGTGTTTAATAAATGGTTTATGACTAAAGGGCCATTTTTTCAGGGAACTAATTTATATGATTTTATGATTTTTAAAGATATTTTTCTTATTTTGGAGTTACATGTTGATGGGGTAGAGATACTACTTATGTTATCATTAGTCAAATTTTTGAATTGATGTAACTAAAGTAATTTCACAATGTAGGATTTATCATAAAACTAATGGATAAAGAAATAATACTTGGCTATGCATGTCTTGACCTATACCATGTGAACCTTCTGAAGATTTTTGTATGGATTTTGCGTTAGGATTGTCATAGAAAACACAATTCTATTGTCATGATGTATTGTTCTTATTAACGACTCGTCATATTCTATGTAATTAAGTTGATCATACCTTAATGAGCTATTAAATTACAGAGTTTACCTATAACTATCATTCGTTATAGAGATATAAAGTTTACTAGTTATTTCTTAAATTTTCTGCAAAGGGATGGGAACTTAATTAAAATTTTTAATTGCTTGTTGCCCCATACACCAATAGACCACTAAGGTGATTATTAAGTTTACATGTTTGATAAAATATTGCGGATCAAGTTGAGATTTGTACTAAATTATGATGAATTCACATTCAACTAACTCAGTGCTCATTTGAAACAATAACATGTTTTCAATTTACTAAATTACAAAGCCTATTGATCTTGTTGAATTTTTGATTTAATCTAGACATAATGAATTTGCATAATTCAAAGAAAATTCAACTCTAAGCAGTAACGTTCCCTACCTGATTAAAATTAGGGAAATTTACATTCTAGCACACAATTCTTATGTATTTATGTATCTCACACCTAAATGTTCATATTTATACACATAGCACTATAGCCACTTTTTAAAAGTGAAATTTATACACATAGCACTATAGCCACTTTTTAAAAGTGAAATGCACAGTTTTATGCAAAGGTTTACAGAACCAAAGTGTTATATATCAAAATGTACAAGTTTGGGTGTGAGATATGTAAATACATAAGAATTGTGTGCACTGTAGTAAATGACCCTTAAAATTAACGTCATCTTTCACTCGCCAGAACTACTCAATTACAGTTAAACTAGAACTAGCATATAAATTTTATCCTCCTTCCCTTGTCAAGCTCATACATTGGAACTTCTTTCATGATAACTATTGGGTCTCTTAACCATTAATTGTTGGACAATAAAACCTGTTTTTGAAACATCATTTTGATTCTTTTGCACTACAAATGAAGCGATTGAGATATTTAATAATACAACAACAACAACAACAACAAAACTTTATTCCACTAAATGGGGTCGACTACATTAATCCTTTTTCTCCATTGTGCTCTATTGAGTTTGATATTTTCAGTTAATTCTAATAAATTAAGATCATTTTCATAAAATATGCCCAAATCTTTTTAGGTATAGCTTTGCATTTCTTAACATAAGTCGAACCTAAAACATCTACTCTCCTAACCGCATCATCAGATGGTCGACGTTTAATGTGAACAAACCATCTAAGATGACTCTCTCTAATCATGTCTGCTACTAGATTACACAAACCCTTTCACAGATAGATTCATTTCACATTTTGTCTCTAAACGTCAAGCTACTCGTCCACTTAAGCGTTCTCATCTCAGCAACACTTAACTTAGTTGTTGCTTCTCTTGTAAAGGCCAACATTTTGTGCCATAAAACATTACAGGTCTCTCCACAATCTTATAAAATTTTCCTTTAAGTCTAAGCAGTACTTTTTTATAACACCGACCCCACTTAGTGGGATAAAGGCTTTTTGTTGTTATTGTTGTTGGTGGTACTTTTCTATCGCACAATAGGCCCGATGCATTCTTCCACTGTTAACCGACCAACTTGAATTCTACTAATAACGTCCCCATCTATGTCACCATCACTCTGAACAATGGACCTAGGTTATCTAAAATGTTCTTACATTTTAATGATTTGATCATCCATATTTACAACTCTGCCACTAGAGCTATCATTACTAAAATTACATTCCATGTATTCAGTTTTAGATCTACTCAAATGAAGGCCTTTTGAATCCAATGTAGATCTCCATAATTCAAGTTTTTCTTAGAAATCTCTCTCTTCTTATCCATAAGAAGGATATCATCTGTGAAAAACATGCACCAAGGTACATCATCTTGTAAATTTCTAGTAAGAGCATCCATAACTAAAACAAAAAGATATGGGCTTAAAGTCAATTCCTGATGTAATCCAATTGGAATAGTAAAATATTTGGTCAATCCTCCTGTTCGAGCACAAGTAACAACTTTAGCATACTTATTTTTTAATGAATTAATTATAACTCATATCGACACCTTTCTTTTCTAGAACTCTCCAAAGAACTTCTTTTGAACCTTATAATAAGTTTTTTCTAAATCAATAAAGCTCATATGTAGATCCTCCTTGCTCTCTCTGTACTTATCCATCAAACTTCTCAAGAAATGTATAACTTTCATAGTAGATTTTGCTCAACATAAATTCAAATTGATTATGAGAAATCTTTGTATCACATCTTAACCTATATTCAATTGTTTTCTCCCATAATCTTAAAGCATTACACATTAACTTAATTCCTCTATAATTTGCTCACTCTTGTGCATCATCTTTATTCTTAAAAAGGTGGTCCAAAATATTATTCCTCCACTCCTCATTCTCTCTTTTCATTTTTAAAATAATATTAAAGAGTTTATTAAGTCAAAAAACTCCCAAATCTCCAAAATGTTTCCACTCTTTAATGAGGATCATCATGTCCTAATTTCCACCATTTGTTTTTTTAAATCCTCATCAATTTTTTTTACTAATGATATTGTAAAAATAAAACTTTTATTATTATTAACGATATTAATATCACTAAGGCCGATCATAATTTTAGAAACTTCATTGAAAAGTTTATCAAAATAGCTCACCCGCCTATGTTGAATATCTTTCTTTACGAAAAGTCATTTTTTATTTTATCTTTAATACACTTTACTTGAATTAAATCTTTACATTTCATTTCTCTTTGTTTGGCTAGCTTCTTCATATGTTTTTCATCATTTTTATTATTTAATCTATTATATGGATCACTAAAAGCAGAAGTTTTAACGTCACAAATTATTCTCTTACACTCCTTATGAGCCACCTATATTTTTTTCCAGTTTTAGAAGATTTTATATTTTAACCAATTTTTATCACATTTTATATTTTTTTTCTTTTCTTGTAAATTATTATTTTACCGCAAACCATTTTATTTATAAAAATTTTCTTTCGATGCTCTAAGTGCATATTTTGTCACTTGTTTAATTGTGCTCATTACTTTATCTCTCATAAAATTAGCTTCTTCATGAACATCCCAATTGAAATCTTAAAGTTTATTCATAAAAATAATTTTATTTGTATCTTTAGGTGTGGAAGAAGAGCATTTTGGTCCCAATGTTTAAGAATAAAGGGGATGCACATGAGTGTGCTAATTATAGAGGAATTAAGTTGATGTCTCATACGTTAAAATTATGGGAGAGGGTAATTGAATATGGTTTTATGCTAGGCAGGTCTACTATGAAAGCTATACATTTATTGAGAGGTTTGATGGAGAAGTTCAGAGATAATAAGGAGGATGTACATATAATTTTTATTGATTTAGAAAAAGCTTACGATAATGTTCCAAGAGATATCCTTTGGAGAGTTCTTGAGAAGAAAGGTGTTGATATAACTTATATTCAAGTTATGAAAGATGTCTACAAGAGTTGTTACTTGTGTTCGAACGGAAGGAGGATTGACCAAATATTTTCCTATTTCTGTTGGTTTACATCAGGGATCAACTTTAAGCCCATATTTTTTTTGCTTTAGTTATGGATGGTCTTATCGGACACTTACTATGGATGCTCTTACTAGAAATTTACAAGATGATGTACTTTGGTGTATGCTTTTTGCTGATGATATCCTTCTCGTGGATAACACGGGAGAAACAACTAGGAAAAACTTGAATTATGGAGGTCTATCTTGGAGTCTAAAGGCCTTCGTTTGAGTAGAACTAAAATTGAATACATGGAATGTAATTTTAGTAGTAGTACCTGTAATGACATAAATGTAACTATGGGTGATCAAATTATTAAAAGGTGTGAATGCTTTAGATATCTCGGGTTTATTGTTTAAAGTGATGGTGATATTGATGGGGATGTTATTAATAGAATTCAGATTGGTTGGTTTAAGTGGAGGAATGCTTCAGGCCTATTCTGTGATAGAAAAGTACCGCTTAGGCTGAAAGGAAAATTTTATAAAATGGTGATGAGATCTGCAATGCTCTATGGCGCTGAATGTTGGCCTATGGCGCTGAATGTTGGCATGGCATTTAAAAGAGAAGCGTAAAACTAAGTTAAGTGTTGCCGAGATGAGCATGATCAGGTGCGTGAGCGGCTATACACTTAGAGACAAAATATGAAATGATTATATCCGTGATAAGGTTAGTATTACTCCTGTGATCGACAAAATTAGAGAGAGTCGTCTTAGATGGTTTGGTTACATTAGACATCTACCATCTGATGATCCGATTAGAAGAGTAGTTGTTTTAGATTCGACTTATGTTATGAAAGGTAGAAGTAGACCTAAGAAGACTTGAGCATATTGTATAATCTTAATTTATTAGAATTAAATGAAAATATGACACTAAATAGGACACAATGGATAAAAAGGATTCATGTAGCCGAACCCACTTAGTGGAATGACTGTCTTGTTGTTGTTGTTGTAATTTTAGGTGCCCACATATAATTCTATTATAATGTTACATTGTATTTATTATCTTACAACTCCTCATTTTAAAATTTAGAATTGATAATCGAAGTTGAGTACTTAAATGTTCACTTGGAGTGACATTTCAATCTTTACATTCTTGATGATATCTTTTTCTCACAATAAAATAATCAATGTTAGATCTATTCTTCTAAGTAGTAATATGCTCATCGTTTTTCTTAAATAAAATATTAGCAACGATAAAAGGATAAGCTAAAACAAAATCTAATATGGTTCTACATTCTTCATTCATTACTCCAAAACCGTAGTCACCATGAGTATTTTTAAAATCTTCTACCCCTCTAGCAACTTGTCCATTTAATATTCTCCAATAAAAAATCTTTCGAGAGGTGTCATTTATATTAAGTCTTTTAGGTCATTTCAAAATTTTTCTTTTAAACTTAAAACCTATTTGAGAAATATAAACATTTATAATATTAAAAATCTTATTATCAACAACAATCTATGTTGCACTGACACAGACATAGAGATACGAACATAACAAGACACAAACACGTGTCATGTTTATTATTGAAAATATACAACATTAACACGCATTGGACACACCATTATAATAAAAATTATTAATATATATTAAATAAACAAAAGATTAAGAATAATACAAAAGAGAAAATAAGAAATTAATTTTTTTTTATAAGGAATGGCTAGAAGCTATTATACGAGCCTCCAGCCACACCTAATGTGCCTAACAATTCGAGTACCACATCCTTAAGGTCAACTGAGCTAGAGGAGATTCGAACTCCCGACCTGATGTGTCTTATACCGTGGATGCCAACCGACAGGCCTAGGTACACGACACAGAATTTAATATTATTAACTTTTAGAAATTAAGAAGTCGTTGAAATCACTTTTGTTTTCTATTTTAATTAAAATAATTTTTTATATATTTTATTTCTATCTTTTAAAAACAAATTATATTGTATTTAAAAGTAATCAAAATATATGAAGTAAGCATATATTATAGATTTAAGTACTCTTAATCAATTATTCATAAAAAAAATGATCATTGGCTTCGTTGGCATCAAACTCTGATGTATTTACATATCTAACACCTAAATTTTGAATTTTCTTTTATGTTACCCAAATCTTTCATATCACATCCAATATATCATTATTTTCAATTTAAAAATGTTTAATACACATTTTCATATATATATGTAAGGCGACATATATATAAAAATTGAAAGTTATGTGCTAGATATGTGAAGACATAAAAATTGATTGATGTGTATTTATATGTTTCTTAAATTTTATATAATTTTTTTTTTAAAATTAGTCATAAAAATATTTTTAGAAATATTTAATTCATTAATTTAGGAGATGCGTAGTAGCGGCATGTCCTTTTTTTAATATTATTTAAATCGAACACTTCTATGCTTTGTCCAACATGTGTCAGAATTGTGTCTTTGTCAGATATGTGTCGACATTGCACAACTTAATTAGAAGTGCTCTTGTATCATACACAATAATCTTCAGAGCTATAATTTTATCTCCAATCCTATTAATTTTAATAATTTTATCTTTTATAATCTTATTTTAAATTACACCTATACCATTTCTAATGCGAATCTTATTTGAATACCAAAGTTTAAAACCTAAGCTATTAACCTCCTTAGCCTTTTCTCCAACCCATTTAGTTTCTTGAATGCATAAGATATTTATCAACTCATGACAATATTTACCAATTTCATTAATTTAACTGTGAGAATACCTATATTTTAAGATCCTATCATAATATTAGTTTTATGGATTAATTTCTTTGCCCGTATTTGCTCATAATGTGGAAACCCCTGCTTATTTGACATTACACCCGGGAGCCGGTGTAGCAACCATTGCATTTTTTTTCATTGTATTCAGGTCATCCAACATATCTCTTCCAGAAGAAGCCCTAACATTTACACAATAAATTAAAAGATTTATGTCATGATTATTTGAAAAAAAAATTATGCTAATTTTCAACTACTTTACGAAACCCTCCATTTTTCACATTCGGGGCTTGAGGTCAGGCAATGTAAGTGTTAAATGATTACCTTTTATTAGTCGTAGATTATAATTCTAATACGAAACTTCACTATGTATTTCACTATAATTGATTCTATACCTAAACGATCATTTAAATTCTCTTGATCATAAATTTTATCATTTTCACTAATTAGAATATAATTTCTTAAAATTATAGTTTGGGTCTTGGGTAGTATATCTGCTAGTGTCAGACACATTTATGTGGTTTGTTATTTACTATAGGAAAATTTTTGGAGCTTTTTTAACACAATTTACAGGTTTCGTCATCTTAATGTTTTCTAAAAATTTTCCATTGATTATTATTCTTCAAAAAATTTCTAGTATTTACTTTAATATGTTGCATTTATATTTATTGTTATTTTTAGATCACTTGCATGTATTATTTCTTTTATCAAGATATAAAATGCTTTATATTTTTATTTAATAATTACACTTGTTAACCCAGTTGCATGTCTTCAACACTGCCATATGATAATCCATACCGTGGCGACAATCATGTAAAGAAGCTTTTGGGATTTACATTGAAATATTGTTTGGGATCTAATTGTATTTTTTAGTAGCCATTTTTCTGTTTTTTTAATTTATTATTTTTACAGTTTAATTAACCAGAAATTTAAGTCAACTCCTTCATATCCTTGATTTAGAGTTTTTTTGTCGTTTTTTTGTCATTTTGTTTGCTCATGGTTGACATTCACGTGCTTGGACCTTGTTGGTCCTTTCTAATAAATTTAATATATATATATTTTTTATTGTTTTCATTGTAGAAGACTAAATTGTTTGTGGAATAGATTTAAGCTAAAATGATTTTGAGGATAAAAAACTTTACTCTATTAGCTTAGGTTGACGTAGCTATCTTTTATTTTTTAATTTTTTTTATTTTTTTTGACTCAAACTAAAATTTGCCCATTTCTCTCATTTCACTAATGCAAGTTAAACAAAATGCCATTTCACCCTTCATCTCGTCATTCATCTCTTCCACTTATTCCACTGAGGGGATGACCGCGAGCATCAATTGAAAAAGTATTTTTTTTTTCTTGGGCATATAATTTGTCACTAAATATAGGATTTTGAACTTTCAGTTAATTTTTTCTGGTTTTTTGTATTTTATTGTCTTTTATATGCCTCATGTTCTATGAAAATTAATTCCCTATATTTATGCACTTCGATTGTTTTGCTTTGTTTTTGTTTTATAGTGAGTTCTTTTTATAGATATTAAAATAGATAACTCATTTTGCCTTGCAACATATGCTGCTGGCATACCCCTCATCCTTTGATAAGTAAATGCATTGTGTTTCTTCCTTTAACACAGTCGTCAATATCATATTAATTTCTGGATCTTGTTTGTTGGATGCTGACATAGTTAGGGCTGCTTTGATTTGTTAATTTTATATTGAGATTGAAAAATCTTTGCCTCATACTAAGTGTGATTTCGAGACTTTTTATGAAACTCTTAAGATCTATTTGGGATCAGTTTTGATTTTATTTTTATTTTTTCATTTATTTTTAATTTTTTTTTATCTTGGTGTATTTTTATTTTTAAAAACATTAATTTATTTTTAAAAACTCTCAAAATAATGTTTTGATTTTAAGTGATTTAAAAACAACGATCACCATCATTAGTTACCGTTGGTGGCTCCCAACTAATTGCCTACAACCATCAAAACATAATAAAGTATATGTGCATTTACATGCATAACACACATTTCTTATATATTACATATAGAACACCTAAATTTTTTTTCTTACATACATTTTAATATTTAAAATTACAACAAAAATACCACTATCACATACTTTTTATAGTGAGATACACTTTTTGATGCCTAGATTGGAGAAATCTAACAACAACAACAAAGCCTTGATCCCACTATGTGGGGTCGGCTGCATGAATCATTTTTCTCCATTGCGTCGTATTTAGTGTCATATTTTCATTTAGTTCTAATCAATTAAAGATCATTTTTTATACAATAAGCCCAAGTCTTCCTAGGTCTACCTCTGCCTTTTTTAATAAAAGCCGAATCTAAAACATGTACTCTCCTAATCGGATCATTAGATGGTCGACGTTTAATGTGACCAAACCATCTAAGATGACTTTCTCTAATTTTGTCCGTCA
>NW_018165227.1:1083761-1143951 GCF_001263595.1 Phalaenopsis equestris
CAGATAAAAGATATATACTCACACATATATATATATATATATATATATATATATATATATATATATATATATATATATATATATTAATTAAAACACATTTTACCCGCGCACGACGATGCGACAAAATAGGTGTCCTCCCTAGGCAAAATTGACGTTCCGGACGCGTTGGCGCAGTCCGTTTCGTCATCCGGGGTCGCTCGGACGACGTCGTCGACGGTCGGGTCAAAAACGCGTCGAAATTCAAATTTCACAAAAATATTGACCCGCGATCGATTGTTTCAAAAATTTCATTCGAGTCTTCGACGGGTAACAGTGCAAGCGATGTGAATTATGGCGATCGGACGTGTTGGCTCTCCGAATTGCGAAGTTTGTGCGCGCGGGGGTGCGAATTGTGCAGAAGGCCACCCTAAGGCTCAAAAAGGTCCTATAGGGATCCCTTTTGGGTTTCCTCATGTTGGTTTCACCCTTCTAAATGCTAGAAGTCGATACCACACACTTGGAACCACAAAAGAGGACGGAAATAGGTCAAATTACAATGAGGCGGGCACCACTTCTAAGATTCTAAGATAGTCAAAGGGAGATCCCTAAGGCTAGATCCTAAACCCTAAGAGGAAGACTAGACCTCACTAAAAATGAGGTCAACAAAATGTTATATTTGTTCGCACCAATTTGAAGTTAAATAATTTATGGCCTCCATCGGAAAATTTCTTAACTAAATTGGGGTGAATTTGATCAATGCCTTAAAATCTAGTTGAACCTAACAAAGAGGACAAAATTGCCAACAAAACTAGCATTTTCAGAACCATTGGACAAGGTTAGATTTTTTATAAACCACATAAACTTAAAATTAATATGTATATCATACATACTTTCGCTTATATACACGAAAAGAAAAAGGGGCTTCAATGCAAAATCAAATCTGCGGCATATAATATACAAACACAAACTCAATATCAGTATCTTATTCAATATCCTTAAAGCTAGTGGAATATAAGATTACAAGCATTGTTAAGATTGATCATCAATTTCATCTCAAATGTTTTACAGGAGATCTATTATTCTCACATGATGCAGTTTTACAATTCACCTAAAACTTAAAAATATTGTTTTTTTTTTAGATTCAAAGAATGTTGCAAAGTTTTGGCTGTTGAAATACATGAAAAGTGAATTTCTCATGTTGAGAAGTGAATAGGATAAAGGGCTTCTATAAGTTGAACTTTCTCATTCCTAATCCATAGATTATCCAAACATATGGCAGATAAAAAAGCTCGGATAAATAAGTCAAAATTGATGATTACTTAGAAAATAATTAAACACAGAAATCACCTTATTGAAGGTTACGCATTTTGCAACTCTGACCATGTTTTGGTAAAAGGCACTACAAAAAAAGATTTTCAAGTTAATAGTGGCTCAATGGATAACATCTTCGAGAGTATTGCACTATTTCTATGATAATAAAAAAATTTGTTACCGAGTGATGCAACAAATCCATTAACATGTACACGCATTGAAGTGTTTTAAAACATTCTGAAACAACTTACCCACCGACATAATCAAAATCTGAAAAAATAAATGTTCTTGAAATATCAAAGCCACAAGCAATGATATCCTTTGCATTCTCACGAGCAAGTCTTCGAGACTCTTCCACTGACAAATTCTTCCACATGCATTTTTCATCATCAGTTAGTTGAATCACCAGCGGAACCTTGAACACATCCTGCAAATATCTACATTCATTTGCAGTCAAATGAACAAATGCTACTAAAAAATGTTGCTTAAAAAAAATACTTTGTAAGAAAAAATATTAAAGAAGTGATGTTTTGGTTAAGACTTTGATGCAGTACCGTATAAATATTGTAATTGAAAATAATCGGTGAAGTATGGCGGTTAGTTTCTCACTTGAAATTTTATGATCTTTATTTTCTGTTTTGAACACTGACATTGTTGGAAGACCTTTCAGAGTTTACTAATTTCAAATTCAGGCAGCTTAGAACAGATGAGAAAGCTTAGAATTATTTTTTCTCTTGACAAGTGGAACCCTAACTTTCAAAGAATCAATTCTGAAGAACATGAGCTGATGCTTTGGGTACAGTTTTCTTGGAGTTTTAATTTCCTCAAATTTTAATGAAGTTACTTGTGGAAAGGCAGTAAATTTCTTGGTCGTATACAATATGAATGGACAAAAATAAATCTACTGTTATATGGCGCGAAATGTTGGCCTATAGAAGAAAAGCATTATACTAAGTTAAGTGTTATTGAGATGAGAATGCTTAGGTGGATGAGTGGCTTTACACTTAGAGACAAAATGTGAAATGAACATATCCGTGAAAGGGTTGGTGTAGCTCTAGTGGCATACAAGACTATAGAGAGTCATCTTAGATGGTTTGGTCACATTAAATGTCGACCATCTGATAATCTAGTTAGGAGACTAGATATTTTAAGATTTGACATAAGTTAAGAAAGGTGGAAGTCGACCTAAAAAGATCTGGACATGTTGTATAAAAAAATGATCTTAATTTATTAAAATTAAATGAAAATATGACAGTCAATAGGACACAATGTAGATGTAGCTGACCCAACTTAGTGGAATAAAGGTTTGTTATTGTTGTTGTTGTTAAAAAATAAATCTACTATTATTAGTAAATAAAGAAGAAAAAAACAACAATATATTATTTGTTTTCTACGAGAAGAACACCAAATTAGCAAAATACTATTATTGTCGGTAGCTATAACAAGTCAAAACATGGGTGGGAAGGTCATCTACAATAAGAAACCTAACTTGGGGTACCTTGATTCAGCCCATATATTATTAGGAATGCTCCAAAAAATTCCAATTACTTGTCTAAACCTTTTTTTTTTCATTTTTTGCTTCTATAAGCCAATGTGACCTTTTCTTTTTTTCCCTAAATGTGTTTTTTTTTTTATTTTCTCCTAATTTGAACTTGCAACAAAGGCACCTCATCGCACAATAATTTTTGTAGTGGGAATCAATGGTGGTTGAGATTTTGCAGAATGCAAAGCAAGTCTCATTCACTAGCTAGGATAATGAACCGGTGTGAGTTCTTTATTTAGAGATTTTATTTTCTTCTTTTGAGGTGATTTCTTGGTGTGCTTGGATTCATGAAAGATGTTTGTTTGTGATCCTTTAGAAGCACAACAAATATTTAATAGCAATTCTAATTCTCACTCATCTTACATAAATGAAATCTTATTTTAGTGAATCATTATTCTTCGTTCACATATTTGTTCATGATTGACACTCAAACATAAAAGCTAAATGTTTTTCATGACAATAACTATGTGACTTTTTATTTTGCAAAGTGTAACTATTTAAATAAAAGAGGCATTTACATACATAGCACACAATTCTTATATATTTATATATCTCATGCTTAAACTTTCATATTTACACATGAAGCACTCGAATCTTTAATAGCACTTCAAAAATAACATTACAACCACTTTTTAAAAGTGAAATACACATTTTCATACATAGGTTTTAAAATGCCAAAGTGCAATATAAATAGATATGAAAATTTAGGAGTGAGATAGGTAAATACAATAGAATTGTGTGCTAGGCATGTAAATTTCCCTAAATAAAAATGCCCTCTTTCCCGGAAGCAATAGCTAAGTGCCATATTGCATACAAAGACATCAAAGACACAAAACATCAGGAAAAAATTCCATCAGTTGGAGACGACTACGCATGAAAATCATAGGAGCTTCTTGTATTGAGTGTTGAACATGGTTATCTACTATCATAAACATATACACAAAAAGTATCATTAAATCAAGTAAAAAAAATGGGAACAATCACCACAACAACTAAAGATTCTCATGTCATTTTTCATTCCTCAACTAAGTATAGCAATATTTGCTTTCCAATTTCCATTCCCTTGAAATTTCAGGCTCAGTATTGAGAGAACGATAACAAAAGCAAACCAAAGAAGCATTTTAAACCAAAAAAAAAAATCTACTTTTGTAGTTAAACGGCGGCAAGGTACCAAAGTAAGACACCAGATAAAAAATTACTTAGTGAACATGAAGGGCACCAAATGGCCAAGATGCAGAGCCTCTGATGATGGTCCCCTCCCCGTATAAAGATAAAACTTCTCCCCTCTCTCGTAGACATCAAGAATCTCATTAAAATCCCTAAAATGAACAAAATCCGCATCAAAAATAATAATTCCTTGTCAAAATTGATGAAATAGTGATCGTAAGTGAGCGACCTGTGTGCGAAGAAGACGCCGCGGCGGAGAAATACGTGGGCAGGGCGAGAAGTGAGGCGCTCGACACGATTGACAAGGGGTTGGTCAAGCCGCTGGCATCCAAACTTTTCAATCAGCTTGTCGTAATCTATCTTTCCGCCGTCCTTTGCCGATACCTCCCAAGGGTTAACCACCTGACTGTCTTCCTCCGCCGACATGGCTGTCGTGTCCGCTCCACCAGCTCTGTGGTCCTCCGCCATCGGAGCTCGAAATCAAAGAGGCCGCATGGAAGACAAAGTTAAGGGCGGTTTGGTAGCAGAATTTAACTTGAGTTCTACCGAAACGGTAAAGATCGTAACTTCAAATCCGACCGTTTTGCCTAAAATCCCGGATTTACTAGATCCGTGGGTGTCTCTTTGCCCGTCGACCACCCGTCGCAAACTCCTCTTCTCCTTAACAGACCGCCGCACCGTCGATGCCTTCGCCCGATGAGCTCCGGTGACGAACTCCTCTTCTCCTTCACGCGCCGCCAATGCCGCCGTCCTGGAATCAGGGTAGAAGGCGCAGTGCACCTGCATAATAACCCGAGTTACATAAGGCACATATTTGTTTTTCTACAATATTAGACTTAAAAATAAATGCAACAAATTTTTAGCACTTTCAAGCTTTGATCTTTATTTCACTTCTAATAACTCGAGTTACATAAGGCACATGCTTCCTTGACTCGAGTAATTGTCAAATTATCATTTACTCATGACGTGCTCATTAAACATCTACGTAGAATATACAAGTTTATGCTTATACTAATCTCGTAAAGCAACATTAGCTCGTACCAAATTTGTTTATAACATCAAAACAATAATACAAGCTTAATCTTATTGCATGTGGTCAGTGCTAAGTGATATTCAAATCGACTATTTTTTTTTTATCCAAGGGAGACAAAAAAAGACAAACAATAAAATATAATATAAACAATGGACAACCATGTAATGGGCGATGGCCAAGCTAATTTCACATGTGTTTTAAAGTAAACAATAGTGAATATTTGTGTATGGCTCACAAATGACTACCAAAAGTGATTGTTTTAGCATTATGAGTGAGAAGAGAAATAAATCATATGAAGATTTGTCCAACAACAATCACTAACAAATCAAGCTAACTCTCATGCAAAATATATGATTAGCTAATAACCTTGTGATCTCCAAATTTTTATGACTCCACATTTTATGGCACCACCCCTTCCATCATGTTTTTATATTATTATTTGTTATAATTCCACCTCATTATCATTTATTACAACTCATAGCACAATCACTTATCAGCCATCACCATCATCTCTCATCAATCCATGAGATAGAAGTATGTTGATTTGTCTCCCTCTCTAAGGCTCCAAACCTCCATGGCTCTCAATTTTGGCATACACCATCATATTACAAAACCCTATTCTTAACAGATCCATTCTTCCACACCCCCCAATCATAGTTGTATTTCACAAAGCTTTGACTCACTTTAGCAAGCCCAAAAACACCATTGGAGGGCTTTTAAATTTCCCCTTCCTCAGTAAATTGAGCTCTATCTTCTCGCTTTCATCACCCTTTGTTCCCTATAGCACCCTTAAACAACCTCATTACCATCTATTAGTTATACCAACACAACCCTTTATATAGCCTCCTCCACACCCAAGGGTACAAAATAATGAACCCAATCATTGTCATTCACTATGTCACCTTGTCAATAATTATAAGTTATAAATTATCATCCACTCTTCACTACTCTACCAATAATGAAATGTCACCATCATACTCCAATTTTAACTCCCAACTAAGTGAATCCATCAAGAATAAGGCTATTTTTTTATATTAACATTGTGAAGTGACCATAAATAAGGGGTCTCCTCTAATAATTGTTGAATTTGCAAAAGTTGAGTATAAGAAAATAATTGGGCATGCATCCACTCTGGAAAGAATTGACTCAAATAATATTAAGATTTTCTTAAAGATGAGAGTTTTTCTAGGCCATATAATGGTGTGGATAACTCTACTACAAAGAAGGGATCTTTCTTTTAAACTATATGTGTGTGTTTGTGTGTGTGTGTGAGTGTGTGGGTGTGTGTGTGCTCCACAATAAAGACTGTGAAATTTGGTTGAAAAACTGACGACCTAGAAAGTGTAGTTAATTGTGTTTACTTTCGACGGATTTCTGAATTTTTATTTAACTCACAATTTTTCTACGGGACTTCTTGTGGGCTTTTAGCGAATCTAATAATAGATTGTCATTGAATAATAACTAATGGTCAAAGTTGTTGGTTATGTAAGTAGAGGCCCAACGCCGTCAGAACATCATACATCAATTATTATTATTATTATTATTATTAATCGATGGTTATGATATTTTAATCAACGGTGAAATTGCCGATTTATAACAACTTAAAACATGATGGTCATACGCCATCGAAGAAACAAATGTCAGTTTTTATTTTCTTAATAATTGCGGTACTTATATTTTAACTGACAAACTTGATTGTTTGTTCTTAAGAAATTAAAAAATGATGGTTAAAACCAAACACAAATTTGTTGGAAAGATTGCTTATATCAAGCCAACATTTGAAATTCCTTATTTTCTTACACTTAAATCATAGGTAAGATCGATTTCACTATTTCTTAAAGTTTTAATTTAATTTTAACTATTAAATTTATTGTATTTTGAGAATAAGTGTTTTTGCAAAATTTAAAATTTAGATTCAATTTTCTACAATTTTGACAATGTGTCTCATTGTTACATGCATACGACTCATCTCTTAGGTATTTCCAATATCTAACAACTAAATTTCAGTGATACCTAGCATGCAATTCTTATGTATTTATGTATCTCACAGCTTAATTTTCATATTTACATGCACGACGCTTTGTTTTTTTTTTTTTGTGATAGAGTTGACTGGCAGCAGTCCTCACGAGTAAATCTAGAGCAACTATTGCATTCAGAATACTATTGAATTTGCTCATCAAGAAAAAGAAATTACAGATTTATGCAATTCACTTGATTCTACTAATGAAGAGATAAATTTAGAAGATGTTAGTGGCGAATTCGAACAAATTACTCTTACTGAATATGACTCTTATGATATTTTGGACAAATAAATTTTAAGTACATCCTCTAGACACTCATCAGAAGTTGTTGATTATGTGTATAAGTTAAATAGAATTCTTCTAGCATTAAAAAAATTTACTCCATATCCCGATAGATTACACTATAGTTTTGACTTTTTGTTTATGATGTAGATTTCCATTTTTAATATTAGTAATTTGTTGGTTGCACTTTACACCATGTTTGTACTTTCATTTGATATTATTACTTATATTTTTTATTTTTTTCTTCTTATTTGCCCAATTATGTCCTTACTTTTCCTCGCCATCTTTTTTGAGCAGAGGTCGTTTTGATGATATGGCCCCATTTTTTTAGTGCATGAGATTATAAAGTTAATAACATATTTAGGGTCTGTTTGGGGCAGCTGCAGTTTCTTGAATAATCTGTTGATAAGCTGATTAAAAATAATCTACTGATAAGCTAGGTGTGATAGCTACTATAAATTTTCATTTTTTTGGAAAAGCTAGACCGCAGCCACCGCACCTAGACAGGTACGGTGTGAAAATACTGTTTTCAGCATTTTGAAACCGCATAAGCTACCAAAACACAGTTTACCCATATAGGCCATGTGTGTTTCAAAACGTCACCGCACCAAATAAGCTGCCCCAAACGGACCCTTAATATTCTCATGTGCTTTAGCAATCTCCCCCTCTTTTGGGAACTCCTTCCATTAGTCATTACTCATTCTCAGAAAGTAAGCTTTTTAAAATAATCAAATATCATTCACTAAAAGACCACCGAACCACATGATGTCGCCACGTAAGTTACTCACTTTACAACTTTGCTAAACTAAGATACAAGGCAACCGAAAATCATTTGAGTCGTAAATTGTGCAACCAATTTTGTCCCACATTAATTGTAAGCTCTGATGTCATTTTATCAGGAGCAAGAGCCAAAGAAGATCTTAATTGACGGTCAGTTTGGGCTTGCAGTATGACACTGCACAACAATTTTATCTGTTTTGATAAATTATATTTTTGCATTGCCGCTGAAATTTATTTTTTCTCACCACTTTTGATTATGTGCGGTGACAATTTTTTAGCTGCGATTTGACTTAAAACAAAAAATTGTAATGATCATCGTAGTTTTTTGAGTACATATTATTATTCAATAACTTCACAAGTGATTTTTAATAAGCTTCAGCTATCAAAAAAAAAATAACCTGAGTTGGATACACCAAAAATCAATATAGTTTTAGCCCAAAGTTTATGTTTATGAATCAATTTCCACCTATTTGATATTTATACATGAACATAATCGGACTTGTTTATTTTTGTTCAACAATTAACTCGTTAAAAACTCAATATTAAAGTTGATATAAACTTATTTCACATAAGATATATTATTTAAATAAAATTTAATTAACTATTATCTATTTAAATATTGATTTAATAGTAATATATTATTATATCAACACAATTTTTTTATTAATTTTTAATTATATATTTATTTTATTAGTGTTTAGGTGTTAGATGTGAAAATATATAAGATTTATATCAAATGTATGAAATGCTCATTAAATTTGATTTTAAAACCCATCAAACCTCGCCTTCCCTCTGCACCCTCACTGTTTCGTGTTTCGCGGATTCATTTGAAGCATACAAAACCCTGAGTGTTATGGTGTGCTAGCATCGAAAGTAATGACAAGATCGATGTATACAAGAATCTTTGAAACTCTAGTCTCTTGCATATTTCTCATTTACACTATGTTTTTATGTTCTACTCAATTTAAAAGTGATGTTGAGGAAGTGCAATGTAATTATTGAAAGTTACATATGATTAAAAATAATGATTTAGAACAACTAAACATAAAATATATATACAAGATTGTTCAAAAAAATTAGCAAAATGATAAGTGCATATCACTACAACAAAAACCAACACTTGCATCTGAATGTGAGAGTCAGGTGAAAGCTTGGAAGTACGAGTAAGATCCTACTAAAATATGAGAGATTACATTTTATATAATCATGATTCATAGGTTGTCTTACATTCTTACAGAGTTTATAATCGATAAATCATTAGGTGCAATCAGATTTGTAAGATTATTTGTTAATTTTTTTATATATGATTCTAAATACTCATATGAATTTTTAACTCTTTTTCACTTGTCACACATAAATCAAGTACCATTCAAGTTCAAACATTGAAATATTTGAACAACTTATAGTTATATTAAGCCAAGTCAGAACTATGATATACTCCGCTCGATTACAGTCATAAGTGCTATTGCAATAATTCATTATAAAGCAACATTTAAATACAAACAATTAATGAAAAAATTAATAATTATATTTTTTCAGATTTAAAAAATCAAATTATTATTTTCATAATTATATTCAAAATTTTAATAATTATTTTCATTAGTTTAGTAATTGAATTTTAAATAAAAATTACATATTTTACTGAATTCACTTGTTTTACATTTAAAATTAAAAATATTTATATTATAAATCAATTAGCGCCTTCTCTTAAAAAAATTTTTGCTTCATTCATCCCTTAACCAAAGTCTTATATGCAGACACAAGGGGAACAAAAATTACTCTGACAGCGTAAGTAGATATTAGTCGTTAAACAATCAACTGATATATATATATACATATATATATATATATATATATATATATATATAATATTAAAAGTATATATATATATATATATATATTAATCATTTAATAATTAAAAAAACACAGGAAAATCATAAAAAGAAAGTAATTATATTGATCTTTAATCTAAATCGATAATAGAAATGCAAATAATTTTATTTTTTCAGTGGAATCACATGATATAAAATATATCAAAATATCTAGATACTAAATCTGTCAGTAAACCCATTTATGAACAATTCAGCAAATTTAAATCCACCGCCTAAACAGTATTATTATATTATTAAAATTCATTTAGTCCCACTTCATTTAAATTTTAATTTTTTTTTTCAATTTAATATAAATCCAATATGCCTTTTTTTTTTTTTTTGGAAACATTCTATCAATAACTTCACATAATTTCAGAGATTTGATTTCATGTCGTCATTGCCTTCCAATTATATACCGAATGAACTAACCGCCGCTTTTGTCTATAAATCACAACTCCACCTCCTTTTATTTGCTTCGTCATTCTCTGTATTCTGATTTCAAAGATGGAGCAGTACGACAGCGTTGCGCCGCCGCAGTGGGTTCAAGCTGCTGTCGACCGTCTCCGCGCCGTCGATCTCAGGTGCATCATGACCAAGACGTTGGAGCAGTCGGACCTCGACCGGAACCAAAACCGCTTCCTCCTCCGCCGCGAAGCAGTGAGAGCCAATCTGATCGCGATGTTGACAGAAAGAGAGAAAGAGGAGGCGAGCCTCGTCGAAGTCGGGTCGAAGAGGAAGCGAATGGTTTTGCACGGCGCACACGGCCGGCCGGAGAGCAAGAAGGCGGCGGGGAGGAGTCACGGCGGGGTTGATGCGAGCGTGTATATACGCAATGGGTGGAGGATAGAGCTGAAGCTGACTCAATGGGATGGCAGCGGGAGCACGGTGTTGAAGGGGCGCGAGTGGAGGTTGCTCTGCTCGTTGGCCGGATTTAAGCGCGGGGATTTCGTGCAGCTGTGGATGTTCCGAAGATGGGTGGCGGAGGGTGAGGGGGAGGCGGAGAGGCGGAAGAAGTTGTGTTTTGCGTTGGGATAGTAGTAGTAGCAGTAGTAAGTTTTTTTGGTTTTTTGATTTTTTGGTGGGGGAGGGTTGAAGCCCACATTTTGGGATTTGTTGGTGTGTTTTTGATAAATGTGCTCAAAGATTGGAGGGGGGGGGATTAGGTAATTAGTGAGCCATTATGATGAATGCCAGGAGGAAATTCAGATATGTAAATGTTTGATGGAATGTGGACAGAATCATAAAAATTTGATTTTTCCGCTTTCTTCGGTGTAAATATGGAAAATGAAGTGGTTTTTGTGCTTTGGAAGATCAATTAAAGAACGTGTATCAGTTAGCAGGTTGTTTGTATATATGGAAATATAGAGAAGCGGGTCATTGAAGCTGTTTGATTTACCATTCGAAGAGGTAGATATGTTATTTACATAAATACCATCCAGTTCTTATGTATGCAAATCCTCCTTATTTATATTTTATTAATATTAAAATATCAATAAAGGTATATATTATAAGAGTCATTATTGGCGAGAAAATTAGTTTATTCTTTATTTAATTGGCGATAATACCTCTCTTATTGTGAAATTTGCGCACAAACCACTCAATTCCTATGTATTTACATATCTAACACCTAAACTTCAAATCCTACATACATACCGCCTTACTTATGCATAAGAATTGGGTGGTATGTAGGTAAATGCCCCTATATTAAAAAATTTTAAAATTAAATTCATTTTTGCGTACTCTTAATATATTTTTGTATTAAAAAAAAAATTTTTTTTTTGAGCTAGCCAAAATAGAATATAAAATTATAATTAGTCTTGATATATAAATTTATTTATTAATTATTTTACATCCATTTATTTATTAGATTTTTAAATACTTTTTTTAGTCTGAATTTCACATTGGACTTACACTTTCATAAAATTATATTTAATATAATTGAAATACTTGTATCATTATTTAATTGATCAATCATAATATTTTTTAATTAATTTATATTTAAAATAAATTTATTCCTCCGGAAAAGAGATGTCCGTTCCGCCAGCCACGAAGCTCAGTGGGATAAACCTAGAAGTAGTAATGCTAGTGAGCAGCAATAGGATGAGATGGAGACTTGCATGGGATTTGGATGACAAGGAACTCAAAGTTTTGATGAAATTCAAGAGTTCTTGAGATTTTGAAAAGCCATTTTTGCAGAAAGGGTGTATGGCTTGAAGTTGGCACTTGTTGTTGGAATTGTATGCGAGAAGGCCCAGAACTCTACTAGCCAGTAAATCATTATTAGCAAAGTCAAGTTATAAAAAATATATAATAAATATGTTGTCTTGATAGCCGTGTCAAATTCGACAAACATAAGATAAGGATGGTGTTGAATCCAAATGTCTGGAAGACCTGCCAATGAAATAGAGCATCGGTGGATGAGAGAGAGAGAGCAATAACACACTAATCAATCATGAAATGGACCTCCTATTTATAGGAGTGTGTCTTTTTTACGTTTACACAATGTACCCCTCGAGTATGTAAGTAGGGCGGGGGTATTTTAGTTCATATATGAATATCACCTATGCGATCCACAGATGCGGCCGGTCGGCTTCCATTAGGTCAGGTAGCCGCTAGGCCGGGTGGCTACATGTCTGGGTGGCAACAGGGCGGGACAATTACTCGTCGAATGTCTCCACTAATTGTCATGTAGTTTTAGGCCTTCGGGTCCACAACACTGATATAAAAGCGGTCAAAATGTGATATTGAGGGGTTCAAAGTGAAGCTTGGCATACCTGTTAATTGGTTTCGCAACCCAATTACAAAAACAGACATAAGGCTTCTCACTAGAAGGTTTGAGACAAAATCTTACATACTTGTCATGCGATCTACAACCTCGGTTACATAACACAAGCAGAGAGAAGGTGAAACTAAAATATTAAAATAAAAATATTTGAAAAAAAAAATAATGATAACACATATGTGCAAATAATAATAATAACTTTTAGAAGTCAATGTATCAAACATAAAACCAACATGTCCTCCGACGATAACCATAAATTCTTATACTTAATTGTCTGAGAATGATGAATGAGGGGTCAAACACATACTCAAGCAAGATGTAAAGTTGTCTTGAAGAATCTGCATATAATTCAAAGCTTTGCAAAAATTTAATTTTCAAATGCCAAAGTCAAATCTATGTAATTACACACACTTTTTAAGCGGGTGGCCTTGCCTTTAGGGCAAGTTTGCAAGTCCCTCATTTGACAAATTTATTCCTCCTCCCTACAAATATCAAACAAATCTATTCCTCCTCCCTACAAATATCAGAATTGACGAGATTGAGCTTCCATTGAGAGGACCGATGTTGAAAAAACTATTACTCTTAATGATGTTTGAGGTACAAATGGTCCCCGATATGGGGTAATGAATAACTTTGTATTAAAGATCCAATGATAACTTCTGACAACAACGCCTGTCATGCTGACATGTCTTCCTCCTTACTTTTGAAGTTTTCCCCTTATATCTCTTCGCTGCGACCGTTGCGACCATTAAATGCTATTACACTCACCACTACAATGTATGTGACCAACTATGACCTAGGTGGCTCACAGCTCATGCAACTTCCAAATATGATCTCTATAGCCCACGTGCTTTATTGCAGCTCACCACATTAGCTTAACTATGACCTAAGCAATCCATATCTCATGAATCTTCTAATCCGATCTCTGTGGCCTACGACCAGGACTACAACTTTTTAATTCGGGCTATGTGGCCTATGAATATTATCGTAGCTCATCTCTTAGGTAACGTGTAAATCCTTTTTTATAGGTATCATTTTACTCGATGCAAACTCACCTGTTGCTGGTGTCTGCTAATTGCATGACAACCCGGGTCCCCGGGCAGGTGTAATTCCACTTTATATGTAAGTTGTTTTAACGGTATATCCTGTTTGTTTGTGTCATGTTGCATGTAGCATCCTTGTATTCATTTGTATGATGTGTGTTTTCCGTTTTAGGCACCTGTTGTGATTGCCATGTACTTCGGTCGACAGTCACAATGTGGACTTTCTTCATGACTATTTATTTTGTTGCCCACGTCTCGTTCGCTTATTCTACTCGTTAGAAGAGTGACCCCGTGTTAGTCGCGATGCCTTAATAAGCAATATTTTTGGGTTGATACCGGTAAACAATGCGAGTTAAGTCTTTGGGATTGACACGAGTATGTCTGTGCTAAAGATCTAATCAATCTAACTTCTGTCACATCTCTTTGTGACGCCCTTTAGATCCTTCGGATCTTTTGGACGAGGTCGACATGACAACCCTATTAATGTCATACTATACCCAAACTTACCCGCACTTAAATACTAGGTTAATACACTTTCTCGGTAGATGGTGGTTGAACTAGGACTTAAGGTGCTAGGTAGTCTTTTTGATATATGACTATTGTTATTTGCTCGATTGGTTGCCCTAGCCAGGCATCTTTTTTTTGCACCGTACTTGTGGTGTGACTACATGTTGCATATGTATGATAGTGTGTTAGTGCATTTTTCTACAGGGAATCATGTCTATTTATGCATATACACAGATACCGCTATCGGGGACATGTGATGATTTCTGATCATTATGCTTGCATGTGCTATTTAGGTCCACCACTTGTAAGGCATGACTCATTACACGTTATATGCATGTGAGCTTTCCCGCTAACACATGCTTTCATGTAAGATTAAGTCTTTTTTTTTCTATGTACTTTTTAGAGTCTAGGAAAGTCATGTAGCATAAATAAGTTACGAGCACGGGTTCCGATGAGTTGTACGCAGGAACCATGTGGAGGGGACCAAGAGCAGATGTTTGTGCCACATATCTTAATTATGCATTTTATATTGATTTATAGAATTAGGACCGGGCATGTATATGCGGAGTTTGGTTGCCTTTTTTTTCTTGGATATGTTGCCGACCCAGCGGCACCGATCTGTTTATTATTTTGATTTGGCTTGTTTTACTTTTGTTACATACATGCATACATGTATGTCTGTATGTGTGCATATTCTGTGATATAAGATTTCACAATGCAAGATAGGCTCTTTAGGACTTAAAATCCTAATTTTTCTACTTAAAAATCCTAAATAAAACATTCAATATCTTTAAAATTTAGGATTTAAAAATTATAATTTTACTTTCTTACACATACTAATAGGGCCTCCACAATACTTGAGGATCACTCTAGATAACTGCATCATATTTGAATGTCCCGAGGAGTCCCCGTACTTCTCCAATGTGACTGACCCAACATACATTTTTATATATGTGGTTGTCTAGTGCGTCTAAGGTGTTAGAAGGCTCCCCAACCCAGACGGGGTGTAAGTCCTTTTGTTTGGAGTGTTTCTAGCTTTGTAGCTGAATCTCCCATTCTCTTCTTTTTTGAGGCATTCTTGCCACTTCGGTAAGTATAAGTCTCACCTCTTGGAGCTTCAGCTTGTAGTCATAGGATAAAATTTCCTTCGTCTGACCTTAAGGCTATCGAGTTTCCCGTTGATGACGTAATTCACGGATTGCTGACCGAGAATCTCATGAAGTGTTGGGTTGACTATCTTCTCGACCAGGTAGACTTAGGGTCCTAGTAGATGTGTATGATGGATTCGTGGTACCCCGACCCAGTTACCTCTGCCTTCTAGAATTACTCTATCTTCCTTTTTGTTGAGCCCCTTTTGAGCCTTACCGCTTCTTAATTTTGTTGATATCTTCTTGATGATCCGATATTGATGAGTTGTCACCAATTTGGGATACGATGATTTTTCATCTACCCTTATGGCCCGAACGTGCTTTAACGTGTTGGGATATCCTTGTCAAGATGATTTAAGTTATTTCGTGGGCACCATATGCCGATGAGCCGCTACACATTGGGGATGTGAGAAAATCACTCACTGTCCGATGGCTTAGCGTGAGCTTTGAAGCATCATAATTGTTTTTCCCACACGGAATAACCTTCCTTTGATTGTCTATATCTCAGGTTTATGATAATATAAATGAAACCCCTTTTAGCGAGAGTATTCTTGGGTATCCCTCAAGATATAATTAACCAGGATGAACACGTTCCTCTGAGAGTGCTCTTAACCCCAAAACATACACATATATCTGAATCTCTGGTTATGGATGGTCTACGTAGATACTTCTTTCGCAGATATTGGCTTTAGGTGACTCCGTCCGATCTTGTTTGGGCGGACATTCTTGACCGATCCTTGCGAGGTTTATGACACATAAACTCTCCACGTTTTAGTTTTTCTCTTGTTTATCTCTTTGTCGTATGTCCCTTCTTATTCGGTTTATCTCCTCTTCGAATGACTAAATTGATTTGGTAGATAAAGGAAGTATACAACGATTGACAAGCTGGCGACTCGTTTGAAAATAAAAAAGAGAAAAATGAACAACAACAAAATTGCGACTCCGATGGGGATGAGTCTCTCTCTCCATACTCGGTGTTTCGCTTTTGGGGTTATAGCCTCTCCGTATTAGGAGTTTTGCTCATATTATCGTGACCCGGTATCTTTCCTTCGAGTCACAGTTGAGTCTTTTTGTGAGACCTTGGTTTTCAGTCTATGTGTCAGTTGTTAGGAGCAACAACTCTATGCATTCTGTCCCTCTCTCACCCTCGACAGTTCGGTTGTTGCATTATCGCATGTGTCGATGTCGTTGTACCTTGTGATTGGTTTCATAACCTTTCATTGTTTTCAATCGTTGTCCCTTTTTGCCCCGCAATGCGGAAGGAAAGAAGATGGACACGATCATTGCTGTCGGGGGAGCTCCTTTCGCTCTCCACGAGAACTTTCAGTGCCCCTGAAGGCGTTACAACCTTTAGTCCTTTCGAGCAGCCATGTGGGATTCCCTTACATGATCCTACGCCCTCTGAGGCGTTTGCTCTACACCCCCCCCTAAAAGGGGAGTCGTGCATATTGAGTTGTTTCTACGCATTCTGAGGTATCTGCTCTATGCCCTCCTCCTTCAAAGGGGAGACGTGCATATTGAGTCATTTCTACGCTCTTTGAGTCACCCCTCTTAAATGGGGAGATGTGCATATCAAGTTGTTTATATGCCCCTTAGGCATTTGCTCTGTCCCATCCCCCTAAAAAAGGGAGTCGTGAATGTTGAGTTGTTTTTGCTGCAATGGCTCGCGTCGCACCCCTTTATTTGCAAAAAGAAGTCGATGCTCGATAGCGACGCTCCGCAGCACATGACGGTCTTTTTCAGACCAGTCCCTCTGTGTTCTCATGGATTTTTCTGCCATAGGCAGATGAGTCTTTTGTTAGCAGTAGGCATACCACTGATGTGGCCGTTGTGATTTCTGTCCCGGCTCTCTCTCTATTCCGGTTCCCCCTGAGGTTCCACCTGTCCTTCGATCAGGCAGAAAGGCCAGGAGGACTAGGAATAAATTGTTGCAAATTTAGCAGCATGTTCTGCTTCAGGTCTAGATACTTGTTCCGACTCCAATTTAGGAGCTATCTTTGACTCTCCATGTTGTGAGTCATTTTTACCACTATCCCTAGTCGTGTGAACCACATCCCTATTAAACGTCTGTTGCATGCCCTTGCTTAAAAAGAAGGAGTTGTGCATGTAGCACTCTTTTTGTTGTAACATCTCGTATCAGTGCTACTTTTCCCTTTAGGAAGAGGCCGGTACCAGATGGCGATGTGCTACAATGCTCTTTCTCATATCCTAGCCTCTTTTGTAATCCTTTCGTGTTTTGGGGATTTTCATCCTGCGGATGTTGCACTATCTGAGAGAGCTAGAGTTACCTTTCACGATACCGTCCAATGGGCTCTGGCGATATGGTATGTCCCTGCCATTACTATCTTTGGCTCCAGCACAAGATCATGCTTATATCCCGTCGGTTGAGAATCAACCTTTTGGTCATCTAGCGGTGTGGTATGTCCCCGTCATGACACTTTTTGGTTCCGACTCTGCATGATGTTCAATTTCCGTTAACTGAGAATCATTTTTCTCCTCTGTCTGGCGATGTGGACTACGCTCTAGTCAGGTTTGCTTGGAGGTTTGTTCCTCCTCATGGCTCAAGGTGGTTCTCATCTTGCAGTCCGTGTTTTCGCTGGTTTGACGACCGTCCCAACCCCCATTGTTATGAGTTTCTTTGAGGTCTCGTCCGTCCTTACATTGGGCAATGGCGTCTAGAGGAATAAGAACATATTGCTGCAACTATGGCAGCTGACTTAGCCATAGGTCTCTTTACCTGTTGTGGTTCCAGTTGATGAGACATTTGTTGATCCCTTGGCTGTTGATCATTAATCCAAATCGATATTAAACATGCAAATAATTTTAATTTTTCGGCGGAATCTGGTTATAACAAATATATCAAAATATTATTAAAATTCTTTCAGTCAAACTTTTATTTTTTAAAAAAATTAATATAAATCCAATATGATTCTTTTTTTTTTTTGAAAGATTTCATGAATAACTTCACATAATTTCAAAGATTTGATTGTACGTCATCATCAATTTCGAATTATATCCCGAATGAACTAATCGCCGCCTCTCTCTATAAATCACAACATCACCTGCTGCTATCTGCTTCGTCATTCTCTGCATTATGATTTCAAACATAGAGCAGTATGACGACGTTACGCCTCTCTCTATAATTATCTTGTTTTAATGGCCCTTCTATGCCCGATATCATAGTTTCGTCATGATATTAGGAGCAGGAGGCTTCCCCTATTGAGAAGATAAAAATCACGTTGGTGTTTTATTTCTATAGTCATATTAAGAAAACATAACACTTTTATCGAGACTTTTTTCATGCATCTCTTAATATGTAATTGATCGTGAGGATAGGTCATCGTGGGAGGTCTATTCAACCCATAACAAAATAAATTCGATTTTATCCTATAGTTAAAAAATACAGGTCTTCTATAATGTTTTTCTCGTATTAGTAAATGTTTGATGACTCAAATATTATTATTTCATGTGGTGAAAATTATAAAGTTATCATATACTTTGTATTTGATGAAAATATGTGTTAAAATGTTGATAAAGAAATTTAATTGGATGGTATGTAACAAATCCTTAGAATACAATAACACTACTCTCAAATATTGGATACTTTTGGTGTACTCAAGCCCCTTATAAAGAAAAATTATTCCATACGGATCGGACAGTAAATCACTTGATTTACGGTCAGGATGTATTTCGGTGGGCCCCATCTAAAATTAAAAAAAAAAAAACTAAAATAATCTTGACGGTCAGAACCAGACACCGCATGCAGAGATAATTTCTCCCTTATCAAACACTCTAGGTGATTTTTACCATGAAGGTTGACCCCCCCTATGAGTCTTCGTAAGGTATTAGTTAGCGTCTATAACGAAACTGGACCTTTAAAAATTAATAAAAAATGGCATTTACATACCACCCAATTCTTATGTATTGGCATATCCAACACCTAAACTATATTTTTAAAATTTATGCTAGCAAAATCTTTCATATAACATAAAAATACCGTTAGTTGAACTTTAAAAAGTGCAACACAGCTTGTCATGCATATTTAGAGTGGCATATATGTAAAAATTTAAGCTTAGGTGTTAGATATGTAAATATATATGAATTAAGTGCTATGTACGTAAGTCTTTCTAATAAAAAACATGCATGAATCTCTAATTGCTTGACTTATATTTTCCATGCTTATCTTCTTATAGCCTGAACCAAAAGAACATGTACATGACATTAGAGGAGAGACTCTGGAATGTATATTTGTCATTTTTCCACAACAGAATACCTAAATTTATCACGTGCAAGGCCACATGACCTTATATAACGATGACAAGTTAATACTTTCTGTTAGTGATCATCTTGAATATTGGAAACCAATCTTAGGAGCATAATTTAATTGGATCATTTTTTTTTTAAAATATGGATCTCTGTATAAAGTGGTTTATGCCTCAAAGACTCAGGGTCTGTTTGTGGCAGCTACAGCTTATTGAATAATCTGCTAAAAAGCTGATTAAAAATAATTTGCTGATAAGCTAAGTGCGGTCGCTGTTATAAATTTTTATTTTTTTGAAAATGCCAGACCGCTGCCAGAAAGCTGCATGAATCATGTTTTCTGCTTTTTCAAAACGCATAAGCTACAAAACGGAGTTAACTCAAACAGACTAAGTGTGTTTTCAAAACGCCACCGCACCAAATAAGCTGCCTCAAACAGACCCTCAAGCATAAACTACCTTTTTACCTCTACAGTGCTCAACAACTCTGAAATTTAAAACAGCTACTTTTTTTTTTCTCTATATAGACATCGTGTATGCCGTTATTAAATTATAAATGTTGATAAAGAAATTTATCAACATTTTATTTTCAATGAAAATATTTGTTAAAATGGCCCCACTCTTTATTACACGAGGTTATAACGTTAACATAATTAATATTATCATGTGCTTTAGCACCATGCACACCATTAATTTATTATTATTATTATTATTTAATAAAACACAAACTAAAAAGAAGTGAAAAGATGAATTCATAGGAAGCCATAAAAGAGAACCACGAAGTAAATGAAGAAGACGAACCCAAACATACATCTATTTAGTAGTTTAAACACTATATTAAAGAAAATTGTTTTCTTAATCCCTTCATATAAAGAGTTCAATTTATGGAGATAACTCCTATTTTTTAAATATAATTAATGAAAATAATCATTGATATTTTGGACACTGCTATTAGGGATGTAAATGAACCAATGCACTCAATGAACAACTTGGATTCGGCTCGATTAAGACTCGATCATGTTCGCTCAAATTAGTAAAAACTCGGAGCTTAAATAAACTAAACATGAACATAGTAAAAATTGTTCATTTATGTTCACGAACAAACTCATTTGTTGTCTGACAACTATTTCATTAAATACTCGATATAAACTTATTTCACATGTGATATACTATTTAAATAAAAATTTAATTAGTTATAATTTATTTAATTAAGGATTTAATAGTAATATATTATTATATCAATAATATTTTTTGATTAATTCTTAATTATACATTTATTTTATTAAATCAAGTACAAATCAAGTTCAAATACTAAAATATTTAAACAACTTATAATTATATTAAGCTAAGTCCAAACTATGATATACCCTAATTGCTATTACAATAATTCATTATACTTCAAATTTTAAATACAAATAATTAATGTAAGAAATTAATAATTATATTTTTTTTTTTCAGATTTCAAATCATCAAATTATATTTTCATAATTATATTCAATGTTTTAATAATTATTTTCATTAGTTTAATAATAGGATTTTAAATAATAAATTTCATATTTTAGTCAATTCACGTGTTTTACATTTAAAATAAAAAAAAAATATTAATATTTAATTAGCGCCTTCACTTGAAAAAAAATTTTCCCTTAATCAAAGTCTTATATGCAGACTCCAAAGGAAAAAAATACTTTGACAGCGTAAGTAGATATTAGTCGTTAATTAATCAACTGATATATCTATATATATATTAATAATTTAATAATTTTAAAGAAAAACAGAAAAATCATAAAAAGCAAGTAATTATATTGATCACTAATCTAAATCGATATTTAAAATGCAAATAATTTTATTTTTTGGGCGGAATCTCATTATATCAAATATATCAAAATATCTGCATACCAAATCAGTAACTAAACTCATTTATGAACTATTAGCGAATTTAAACCGGCTGCCTAAATAGCATTTTTATATTATTAAAATTCTCCATTCCATTTTTTTTTAAAATTAATATAAATTCAATATGATTCTATTTTATTTTATTTATTTATTTTTTTTTTTTGGAAAGATTTCGTTAATAACTTCACATAATGTGAGAGATTTGATTGCATGTCATCATTACCTTCCAATTATATACCTAATGAACTAACCACCTCCTCTCCTATAAATTACAACTCCACATGCTGCCATTTGCTTCGTCTCATTCTCTATATTCTGATTTCAAAGTGGAGCAGCCCGACGGCGTTACGTTGCCGGAGTGGGTTCAAGCCGCCGTCGACCGGCTCCGCGCCATCGATCTCAAGTGCATTATGACCAAGACTCTGGAGCAGTCGGACCTCGACCGGAACCAAAACCGCTTCCTCCTCCGCCGCGAAGCCGTGAGAGCCAATCTGATCACGGTGCTGACGGAAAGAGAGAAAGAGGAGGCGAGCCTCGTCGAAGTCGGGTCGAAGAGGAAGCGAATGGTTTTGCACGGCGTACACAGCGGGTCGGAGAGCAAGAAAGCGGCGGGGAGGAGTCACGGGGGGGTTGATGCGAGCGTGTATATACGCAATGGGTGGAGGATAGAGCTGAAGCTGACTCAATGGGATGGCAGCGGGAGCACGGTGTTGAAGGGGCGCGAGTGGAGGTTGCTCTGCTCGTTGGCCGGATTTAAGCGCGGGGATTTCGTGCAGCTGTGGATGTTCCGAAGATGGGTGGCGGAGGGTGAGGGGGAGGCGGAGAGGCGGAAGAAGTTGTGTTTTGCGTTGGGATAATATTAGTGGTAGCAGTAAGTTTTTCTTTTTTTGGTTTTTTGATTTTTTGGTGGGGGAGGGTTGAAGTCGACATTTTGGGATTTGTTGGTGTGTTTTTCATTAATGTGCTTAAGGATTGGAGGGGGGGGGATTATAAAAATTTGATTTTTCCTTTTTTATAGGGTGTAATTATGGAAAAAGAAGTGGTTTTTGTGCTTTGAATGATCAATTAAAGAAATATTACATCAGTACTACGACACGTAGAGGAAGGTGCGCACCCAATAAAATCACGCCACATATCTCGCGCGACGCAGCAAAAAAAAACGGCGCAGTAACACGGGGAATATTCCCCCCATGTTATTCATGTGTTATTGTGTGTTATTCATGTGTTATTGTATCCTGGGAATATTTCTGATGTTATAATAACACAATAACACATGAATAACACACAATAACACAAGAATAACACATGAGAGAATATTCCACCGTGTTATTGCGCCATTTTTTTCTCTGTCGGGAATATTTCCCGTGTTATTCAAGTGTCATTATGTGTTATTCATGTGTTATTGTATCCTGAGAATATTCTTGGTGTTATAATAACACAATAACACATCAATAACACATAAATAACACGCAATAACACATGAATAACACACAATAACACATGAATAACACGGGAGGGAGTATTCCCCGTGTTACTGCGCCGCTTTTTTTTTCTGCGTCGCGCGAGATACGTGGCGTGATTTTATTGGGTGCGCACCTTCCTCTACGTGCGTAGTACTGATGTAATATTTTTTCGTATTAATTAGGGAGTCTTTTGAATCAGGTTGTTTGTATAAATGGTAACATAGAGAAGCAGGTCATTGGAGCTGTTTGATTTACCATTCCAAGAGGTAGATATGCTATTTACATAAATACCATCCAATTCTTATGTATTTACACATCTAACATCTGTGTTTTATTTTTTACATTTATACCATCAAATCTTTTCTTTTACATTAAGAAATATCATTATTTAATATTTAATAAGTGAAATACATATTTTATATATAAATAAAATGAGATACAAAAAATTTAAAATTTATATATAATTTGATTACATCCCTCATGATAGAGTTGTAACCGTCATAATTAACCAAAGAAGTCATAGTTAACCTTAGAAGCCGATTTAGTGGCAATAGCAATCTTAGTTAGCTAGAAATTATAATTAGTGGTTATAACAATCATAGTAAAGCTACTAAAGTCATAATTAGAGGCCATAATAGTCATATGACTTAAAAAAAGAGATGTCAGTCATCACTTAATTGACATGTTAATTAGGATCATATAATCTTTATATGCATGAATGTGGTGATACCCAAAGGCGGACTACATGAAATTTGAGAATTTATTAGGATAGGAGATGATTTAACCATAATTGCCTCTCTGAATTATATTCCTGCCCCAATTAACATGCTAAAATCAAAGGCTTAATTTATTATTTTACTGTCAAAAAAAAAAAAAAAGATTAATAAAGAAAAAATTTAACCTAATTTTTTTTTAATTGTTTATTCTTTATTCAAACGTCAACAATATCTCTTAACTAGCCAACGCGGGACTAAACTCCACCATTCGGCGAAATTTAGCCAACGTGGGACTAAACTCCACCATGCGGTGAAATTTGCGCACAAACTTACATATATACATATATAGCGCCTAAACTTCAAATCCTACATATATACCACCTTACTCATGCATAAAAAAAATGTATTTCATTTTTTGAAATTTAAAATAGTGATATAAAAAAAATTAAATAATAGTATTTTTTATTTTATATGAAAAATTTACTTGGAATAAATTTAAAAAAAGAAATTTTATATGTTAGATATGTATATATATATATATATATATATAAGAATTGCGTGGTGTGTATATAAATGCCCCGATATTTAAAAAAAAATTAAATTCATTTTTGTATACTACTAATATATTTCTGTATTAAAAATGTTTTAACTTTTCTTTTATTTGAGCTGATCAAAGTAGAAAATAAGAATATTAAATAAAATTATAGTTAGATTCAATATGTAAATTTATTTATTAATTATTTTGCATCCATTTATTTATTAGATTTTGAATAAATTTTTATTTAGTTTGAGTTTCAAATTGAACGTATGCTTTTATGAAATTATATTCAATATAAATATTTACATTAATTATTTTTTAAATATATTAAATAAATTGAAATGCTTGTAATTTTACTTAATTTATCAATATAATAAAATTTATATTTTAATTTTGAATGATGTGCTAGTTTTTAATTGATTTTTTTATAATAAATTTATTCCTATCGAAAAAAGATGTTGATTTTGTTCGTGATCATACCTGCTGTGAAAGCTGATTAAGATCAATCTAGTAATGTTTTGATAGAAAGAACGTCGTCTCTTGAAAAGGAAGAAGATGAGATGGAGACTTTCATGGGATGTGGTGGTTTTATGTGAATCTATTCAGTGGGTTATAGTTGTATGGATGACAAGAAATAGGGTTAGTGGGAATCCAACTCTATAACTCTAGTTTAATGTAGAGAGCAATCATATATTGCAAATCCTAATGTTTTGATGAAATTAAAGAGTTCTTAATATTTTCATCCACTTTCAGTAAGAGTGAAAATCCAGTGGCAGAAAGGGTGTATAGCTAGTTTATCGAATGAAAAGAAGTTGGCACTTGTTGCTAGACTCATGTGCCAGAAGGCCCATAATTATACTTGCCAGTAAATCATTATTAGCAAAGTCGAGTTATAAAAGAATATAATAAATTTGTTGTCTTGATATCCGTGTCAAATTCAACGTCTATATCTCACATAAGGTATGGATGGTGTTGAATCGAAATTTGTCTGGGAGACCTGCCTAAGAAATAAAACGTTGAGGGATGAGATAGAGAAGGGGGGTTTACTCGCCGAAAGACTTCACTAACTGTCACGTTGTTGAAGAACTCATTTCTCCTTCAGATTCACAACACAGATATATAAGCGATCATAAGATGATATTGAGGGGTTTAAAGTGAAGCTTGACATACTTGTCAACTGAATTTGCAACCCAATTACACAAACAAATATAAGGCTTCTCATTATAAGGTCTTAGACAATATCTTACATACTCGACATCCGATCCACAACCCCAGTTACATATCACAAGTAGAGAGAAGGTGAAACTAAATTATTAAATTTAAAATATTTCCCCAAGATTTAATGATAACACACTTATGTAAAAAATTATAATAACCCTTTAAAAGTCAATGTAACGAACATAAAACCGACATGCCCTCCAACAATAATCATAAATTCTTAAAATTAATCCTCTCAGAATTATGAACAGGGCAAACAGATACTTAAATGTTATTCTCCTCATCAAGAGAATCAGAGTTGACAAAGCTATTACTCTTAATGATTTTTATGTTATAATTGCATCTCGATACGGTGTAATGAATAGCTTTGTATCAAAGATCCAATGGTAACTTTCGACGGCAATGACTGTCATACCGAGATAAGATGACTTCCTTCATACATTTGAAGTTTTCTCCTCATAGCTCCCAAACTATGGCCACTGCAACCAATTGACGCTATCACAACTCACCATTATAACTTAATGTGACCAACTACGACCTATGTAGCTCACAACTGACAGTGCTTCCAACTATGATCTCTATGGCCCACAAACGTTATTGCAGCTCACCGTCATAGCTTAGCTGACTAACTACGACTATGCAGTTCATAGTTATTACATCTCCTAATCCGATCTCTGCAGCCTATGAACATTATTACATCTTTTTACTTCAGTTCGTGCGACCTATGAATATTATGATAGTTTACCACTACAACCTACATGACTAATTAAAACCTATATGGTCCAAAGCTAATGCAGCTCCCACTTTTGGTCTCTTTGGCTTACAAATTTATTTCAGCTCCCAACTCCCATATTCGTGGCCTACAAATGTTATTGTAGCTCACCACAATGACTTACGTGACCAATTGTGGCTTATGTGGTCCACAGCTCATGCAACTCCCACAACTCCCAATTAGTATATATGACCTATTTATGTTATTACAACTCCAAACTCCACTCTGTGGCATTCTAATGTTATTGCAACTCACCACCATCCCTTACATGACTAATTACAACCTACATGGTCCATAACTCATGTAACTCCAAACACTGATCTCTGTGGTCTATAAATGTTATTGCGCCGCACCATTGCAATCTAAGTGATGACTACATCCTATGTGGTTCACAACTCGTACAACACTCAACTCTAGTCTCTGTGGTCTACAACATAATTGCATCTCATCATTACGACCTACGTGACCAACTACGACCTATATGGTCCAAAGCTAATGCAACTCCCATTTTCGGTCTCTTTGGCTTACAAATTTATTTCAGCTCCCAACTCCCATATTCGTGGCCTACAAATGTTATTGTAGCTCACCACAATGACTTACGTGACCAATTGTGGCTTATGTGGTCCACAGCTCATGCAACTCCCACAACTCCCAATTAGTATATATGACCTATTTATGTTATTACAACTCCAAACTCCACTCTGTGGCATTCTAATGTTATTGCAACTCACCACCATCCCTTACATGACTAATTACAACCTACGTGGTCCATAACTCATGTAACTCCAAACTGTGATCTCTGTGGTCCATGAATGTTATTGTGTCGCACCACTGCAACCTAAGTGACAACTACATCCTATGTGGTTCACAACTCATACAACACTTAACTCTGGTCTTTGTGGTCTACAACATAATTGCATCCTATCATTATGACCTACGTGACCGACTACGACCTATATGACTCACAACTTCTGCATATTTTTATTATTATCTCTGTGATCATGTTTTCATTCATTTTTCTTTTTATTTTGAAAGGAGTTATCATTTTGTCTATTTTTGTATATTTCTCATTTCCAAATAATTCTTTGTTTCAGATCATGTGAATGATCAGGATAAAAGATGAACCGAAAGAGACAAACTTATAACAAAGATGACAAACATGATAAAGAATGTATGGTAAACCTCACAAAAATAAGTCAAGTACGTCCGCTCAAATAAGATCGGATGGAAGCACCTTGGATCAATATCCATGAAAGAATGCCTACGTAGACTACCACAACCAGAGATTCATGTGTGCTTGCCTGCTATGGGGTCTAGAGTGCTCCTAAGAGGACGTATCACACTTTGTTAATTATATATTAGGGGTTACTCAATAGTCGCTCGAGAATACTCTTGATCCGAAGGATTTTTGCTTACATTAATAGTGAAGAATAACATAGGACTATCAAAGGACAATTATTTCACACATGAATGCTCATATGCTTTTAAAGCTCCCACAAAGGGGGGGGGGGGAGAGTGAGTCTCTCATAGTCCCTCTTGGGTAAGAAATTCACTGGCATACGAAGCCTGCGAAATGACTAAGTCATCTTGATTAAGAATCCCAATACGTTAAAGCACGCCTAGACTATAAGGACAGAGAACAAATCATCGTATAAGAAACAAGTGGTAGTTAATCAGTAGTTAGGTTGTTGAGATGATACTAGTGAAGGCAAAATGAGTGACATAGCTTAACAAGGGTAGTTAAAGGAAGGGAGAAATAATCCATATAAGTTAGAGCTAGTCGGGTCGTGGTACCACTGACCCGCCCGTCATCCCAAGCCACTAGGACTAAGTCTACTTGGTCGTGAAGGTAGTCGACCCAACACTTTCAGAGATACCCGGTCAGCAATCCGTGAAATGCGTCATCCGTGGGGACCTCAGCAGCCCTCAGGTCAAAGAAAGGAAATTCTATTCAATCAGGTGGAGCTCAAAAAAGTGAAACTCATAACTGCCGATATGAAAAGATGTTGTTGGAAATAAGAGAAAAAGGATATTCAGTTACAAGGCTAGAAACACTCCCAATAAAAGGACTTACACCCCATTTGGGTCGGGGAGGCTTATAACGACCTAAGTGCACTAGACAATCATCTAAGTGGAAATTTATGCTACACAAGGGCTTCTCCTTAGGACATGCAAATAATGTAGTTATCTAGAGTTGTCCTTAGATATTGTGGAGGTTTTATTTTATGAATTGGGTAGAAGCTATGCTATGCAACCCTTTTTAAATCCCACCTGAAGGCAATACAAGAAAGTAAAAGCAGGTTTTGAAAAATCTTGACAAATTTTACCCTAAATTTTATATTATCTCAATCTTTTATGACAATGATTTTTTTAGTAGAAAACTTATAATTTTAAAGTTTTTAATGATCCTAAGTTTTAATTTTTGTAGCATCCAATGACATCCAGAAATAAACAGAGAAAACAATCCAAGCATGTTATCATGTTAATAAAGCAAGAAAACAAGCCAATTAAAATAATAAAAAAGGTCGATGTCTCTAGCTTGGCGACATATCCCAAAAAAGAAAAATGTGATCAGGCTCTGCATAAGTACATGACTGGTTCTAATTCTATATATAAATGAGATTTATAATTAAAGTACGGGACACGAGCAAACAGCTCTTGGTTCCCATCACGTGGTTCCTCCGGTATAGTACCTCAAAACTCATACACGTACCTTATTTATAATGCAACTCTTGCAAGACTCTAAAAGGTACATCAGGAAAAATAAAAAAAAACTCCACCTGCATGAAGACAATATTAGCGGGAAAACCAAACAAGCATGCAACGTGTATGAGCTATGCATGAAGGGAGAGTTGAGCAACACCTGCAGAAAAGGGTTAGTAAAAATCATTTTTATTGAATCTGTGTGCGTGCATATATACGACGATTCCCTTTTAAGAAGTCCGCTCTAATATACTACCGTGCAGATCAAAACAAACACAAAAGCACAATAAAAAGCACAGAAGTGATGCATAACTAGAACAAACAATCCAGCAAATAATAATAGCTAAAGTAGTTGAAAATACTACCCGACACGCTAGTACTGCCTTGACGCACTATCAAACAAGAAGTCTCATAACCAGCTTCTAAGTGCTCAGGATAAGTCTTCGGGTATGTATGACTTTCACGGGATCGTCACACCGGTCTCATCCTAAATATCCAATAGATCTAAAGAGTGTTACCCATGATGAATTTGAAAATATTTGGCCTCACATATGACCTAGTTTGCTACATGTGTAATTTTGAGATTATGATGAATGTAATGAGTAGAAATATATATATAAATGAATGATCATTAAGACATCAATATCAACATGGGGTCACTCGCCTATTGAATCTGGCTCGCTATCAATACATAGATGCAAATGAAAATGCTGATGCAAACAATCATAGATATGATTTCGGTCCCCCCTGAAAAAGGTTCTATCAATATGATTTCGGTCGATCCCAGTGTTCCGCTTGACTCCTACACAGCTGAAGCCAGATGGGACATTGTTCAGACAGCTTTCGAAGAAAATATCAAACCAGATTCCAACTAGCTCGGTATAAGCTGCCATGTAGAATTCAGAGTCTCTTTCCTATTGAAGGATATTAGATTTTGTCTTTTGTTTTTTTTACCATTGATATAAAGAGGGGTTATCATGTAAGGTCACTGTCAGTGGGTCTCAACCCTCCCCACCACTATAAAGCAAGAAAGAAAAGGAGTTTGTCATTTTCCAAAGTCTATCAGTATTTGAAATATCACTCAAAATGAGAAATGTTTTGTTGTTCATTCTCTGCAGACAATCCTACATCGAATGAAAAAAAATTTACTCAGACGTTCAAAGTTCAATCAAGAGATGGGTAACTCAAAATGGGGTCACTCGTCTATTGAATCTGGCTCGCTATCAATACATAGATGCAAATGAAAATGCTGATGCAAACAATCATACACAAGAGTGGTGAGGGTGAGTGTGTCGTGGAGGCAGTGACTCAGAAATGTGGGTATACCATGGAGCAGTGACTGGAAATAATGGGCGTGTCGTAGAGATAACAAATTTAAGAATGGAGCAGTGACCGGAAATGATGGGCGCGTCGTAGAGGCAGTGGTTCAAAGGATGAGTGTGCTGTGAAGACAGTGACTCGAAAATAATAGGTGTGTCGTGGAGGCAACAACCCAAATGATGGGTATTTCATGAAGGCAGTGACCCGAAAGAGTGGGTGTGCCATGAAGCAACAACTTAAAGGATGAGGTGTGCCACAGAGGTGATGACCCAAAACGGTGGGCCTGCTGTGGATGCAATGACTCAAAGAATAAGTGTGTCATGGAGGCATCAACTCAAATGATGGGCGTGCCATAGAGACATCAACTTAAGCACAACTCAAACATGCATGATTTTAGACATGCAAGGTGACTTGCAAAATAGACATGCGAGTGCACTAATGTAAGTGCAAACAACAATAATGCCAGGTATTATGACACGGAGATATCGTAGAGCAAACATATGGAGTAGAGTGCCCATGGAAGGTGCAAGTACTCGATTTGGGCATATAAGGGCATATGCCCACAGGTGCAAAATATAGGTGCAAGTGGTGAATATGCTAATGCAAACCTTGCAAAACTAACATTAAGCAAGTAAAATTGGATGTTCGACATGCTCGATCGACCGGGGTGGTCAATCCAGGGCAATGCAATCAACAAACTCAGTTAGGCAAAGGTGGATGGCTGGACCAAAGTGGTTGATCAGCTGAGTCAGGGCAATCGATCAAAACTAAGTGATCAGTTGGGCTGATGCGGCCAGTCAAACCACAGTGATCGATCAATCGGGTCAAGGTGACTGGTTGAACCACAATGCAAGTCGGATCGTGCAAAGGCAATCGATCGATCCAATGCGCTATGCCGGACGGGTTGGGGCAGTAGGTCAAGGCAAGTGTTTGCCGACCAGGCCAAGGCAGTTGGTCGACGTAAAGTGCAATGTGTAAAATGCAACACGTGAGAGGCAATACAATAACAAGTCATACTTGACTAAGCTCTCACATAGTCACCTCCAACTATGGCGACGAATCGTGGAGCACTCCATTCTCTTATTTCTCGTGGAAGAAGTTTTTCACCATTCATTGGGTCGACTAGCTAGATAGTTTATTTCATCATACAAACCTCCCACGATCTTATAGAATATGCTAGCTACAAAGCTTTTCTAATTTCTCGAGGTCCAGCTATTCCAACCCTTTAAAGGAAGGTTGAAAGTGTCAATGCTGTGAGAAATTGAGATTCTAATCCATTAGGATTTAGGTCTAAAGCTTGCAACGGGAAGTCACTCGGCTTCGCAGAGGATATGGCCACACATGTAATTCTTACCCTTAGGCTTCCTCTAGGAAATAAATGATCAATCAATAGGCGTGTGTTCGTGCCGACAAGTGTCGACGGCCAACATGCCTATTGACCAATCAAAAGGCATATGGTTAGGTCGGCCGATATCGTTCTACCAATCAAATCATTTGACAATGGGTGATTGATTGAATCAAACGATACCAGGCGGCTGGTCTTACCAGTCTCGTGTGAGTGAACAAACCCACAACCACCTAGTAAACTATACTTCCAGGGCTCGCTAAGAAAGAAAAAATGAAGAGGGTTTTAGGGAATCTCACAAACACAAAGATTGCATACGTCTTAAGCTTGTGTCGTTATTGAAGCTCTCCTAACAGTATAAGGGAAGCCCACCCTTCCCTAAAGTAATGATGAAGCTCTCTTTTAGACAGAGAATCCTGCGGCATGCAATTCGTGGGCAAAGCATCGAGGTAGAAGGGTGGCTTCTCACGAGTTCGAGAGAGGGGTATAGCCCTTTAGGGCATTGAGTGAAACATAAGTGGCTTTATCCCCTTATATGTTATTTTTTATTTTAAAATTTTTGTAATTAAAAGCGTCTTAATTTATGTGTTATTGCCTTGTGCACGCAATCTCAGCAACACGGGCATCCTTCCGAGGTAAAATTGATGTTTCGAACACGCTTGGACAATCTGTTTCATCATCTGATGTCTTATTGGAAAATTCATCGATGATTAAGGCAATTCAAGCTCAATTCGTACACTGGCGTCCAAATAAAATTCGTTAGCTAGTCGAAGTTGTCTGACTGATAAAGTACCGACCAAACTTCACTTAAGAGAAAACCAAAGTCTAGCAGACTAGATTCCGACTGCGTAACCTTCAATACGCGTTGAAGGATCTTAAATGAATATCTTGCACTCTGGTGATTAACACATAGATCAAACATTGTTCTATGTGTTCGAGCGGACATCCTATACTCGCGACATTCAAAATTGATGCTAATAGATCAATCAATATTTTTTGAACAACCATCTACCACCCACATGACTAATCATTACCATAACTTTCAACAAAAGTCTCTACGACAATCTGACTCAACCATCACTGTCCAAATATTTACATCAAATTACTGTTTTCATAATAATCGACTATAACCTCTCCTCTCTATTTCGACTATTATTGCTAAAATATTGTATACATTAATTTTGTAATTCCATATTCTCTAATCGAGGAGAAGAACGAGTCTATGTATTAAAAAAATGAATTAACATACTGATGATAACAACATAGATTCTTTTTTTCATTGTGGTTATTTGGGATTATGCCTTCATTTTTTTTTAAAAAAAATATTTCACATTTAACATATTGCATTAAATCATTATTTTCTTAGCTTAATTTTCCCATTCAATGTAGAAATTCATCCCACCTCTCATTCTTATTTTATTATTTATTTAATTCCTAATAATTTAAATATTCCTGGAGGAAATACGAATTCAGAAAAAAATTAAAAATTTTAAATTAAAAATAAGGTAAATTTAATTCCCCTTTTAAATGAATAAAGCCAAAAAAATCACTGAGAACGCCGAGGGCAAAAAAGTATTTTTAACACAAAACTGCCCCATTTTTTGGCGCCAAGCCCACACTCTTCCCGCCGAAAACCCTAGCCGAGAAGGCTTCATTGGATTGCAGGACGGCGATAGAAGGAAGGCTGCGCCGGAAGGAGCATCCGAGAGATGGACGGCTTCAGCGGCTTCTTCGTCGACGAGAAAGCTGTTCGCGTTGAGAATATCTTCCTGGAATTCCTCAAGAAGTATCGTCCTGCCATCTGATTTTATCCTTTTACAGTTTTTTTTTTTTTTGTTTCAGCCTCAGATCTCAATTTCGACTTCTGCAATTTCTATGAAAGGTTTAAGCTTGATCCGAATGCTGTCGATCCCTTCTATGACTCGGAGATTGAGGCAATGAAATCCAAGGAATCGACCACCATGTATGTGGACTTCACCCATGTCATGCACTTCAACGATATCCTGCAAAAGGCCATCTCCGAAGAATATCTCAGGTACATCTCCTCTCTTCGTTTTGCTTTCTTTTTTATCTTTCATTTCTTTCTCGAGAGTCCTGATTCCTGGAAGTCATGCAGATTTGAGCCCTATTTGAGAAATGCTTGCAAGAGATTCGTCATGGAGCACAAATCAGGGGAGAATAGAGCTGCTATAATTTCCGACGATAACCCTAACAAGGACATCAATGTTGCTTTCTACAACATCCCGTTGTTGAAGAGGTTGCCTTTAGCTCGACATTGGTAATTGAACTTACAGTTTCCTCCTTTGGTTAGTTTGTAGCAAATTGTTATCATCATTGCAGATTGAGAGATTTGACGACTTCTGAGATCGGGAAATTGACTTCTGTGATGGGAGTAGTCACCCGAACCAGTGAGGTCCGGCCTGAGCTCCTTCAAGGAGCTTTCAAGTGCATGGAATGTGGAGGCATCATCAAGAATGTAGAGCAGCAATATAAATACACTGAGGTAGAATTACACACTCTCTCTTCTTTTTATTTTCTCTCGTTCTTATCCGAGACAAAATTGCTATGAAGTAGAATTATACCATTGATGGCGCAATTTGTTTTTTTTTTAATTTATTTTCCCAACTTCTGGTGCCTGCGGATAGAGTTTTCTTATTATTGTTTCAACCATTTGAAGCCCATAATCTGTATCAACGCGACTTGTCAAAATCGCACTAAATGGGCACTACTTCGGCAAGATAGCAAGTTCACAGACTGGCAAAGAGTAAGGATGCAGGAGACATCTAAAGAGATACCTGCAGGTTCTCTTCCTCGATCGCTGGATGTAATCCTTCGACATGAGATTGTCGAGCAAGCAAGGGCTGGAGACACGTAAGCTTACAGCTTTTATTCTATATAGGTGAATCCAAAGTGACCAACTGTTGTTGTTAATCTTTTTGTTTTTCAATTCAGCGTGATTTTTACAGGTAGCGTGGTTGCTATACCAGATGTGATGGCATTAACTTCGCCAGGCGAGAGAGCCGAGTGCCGGAGAGAAGCATCTCAGAGGAGAAATGCTGCCGGCGGTAATGAAGGTGTTAGGGGACTTAGAGCTTTGGGAGTGAGAGATCTATCATACCGCCTTGCTTTCATTGCAAATTCAGTGCAGGTTTGATTTGAAGTTCATAAAAAGTTTTTATTTTTTTTGCATAGTTATGTTTATGAAGAGTTTTAGCTTTTATTATTTCTGTGATAGTTGGCTGATGGTAGAAACAATAGCGACATTAGGGACAGAAGGATGGATGGTGATGATGTCGACAGGCAGGAATTCACGGTATATTGTTGTCACCAGCATTTTGTTTAATTCTCATTAAAAAAAAAAAAACAATGCAAAAATTAGTTTTTATCTTTTCCATGCAGCTATATAAATGTGTTGCCATTAATATTTTCAGTCCTCATAAATTAGCTTTATATCATTAAGCATTTATCACGCTTTAATAAAAGGAGCTGTGGTGTTCTTTTTAACTAAAAGTAAAAATGAAGCTTTTTCCATTTGTAGTTTTATAACTTGATGTGGTAACCAAATAAGCTTTTATTTGATCACAGTAAATAGTAATGATGGAATTTTAATCTATTACTTGGTTTTAATAGTAAAATTACTTGCGGTTTTCACTTCTCATAAATATTGCTTTTGATTATGTTGCATTCTCAATTTTTTTTAAGGATAAAGGCCTGCCACATGAATTAAGTTTGAATGTTAAAATATATAAGCTTCTTAGAAGTATTATGCAAGAACAAAATAACTCAGAGATTCGAAGGTTGAAACTAGAATGAAGTTGGCGAAGTTGTATGGATTCAAGTGCTGGGTACTAAAAGGGTTGTTAATATTTAAGTGTAATAGAAATGATAACACTAATATGATTTTGGCAAAATTAGGAAGGTTGAGTTAAGAAATGATTTTATCTAAAAAAGAATCTGAAATGGGCACTGGTTTAGAAATGGAAAAAAATGAAAAATTTAAAAGATTTACCAACATGTGAAAGCTTTGAAACCAAAATTGTCATAACCCTCCGTACGGTCGTTTCTGCGCATGCTCGCTAAAGATTTTTGGCCAGTTTCATAGTTTTCTATTGATATTAGCTCAACTTGTGCGCAAGTGTAAGCCTCATAGTCTCTTCTATGCCAAGAGATATCCCATTCAAAGGAGACGATTCTTTTTTTTTTATTTAAATTCAAATTGAATAGCCAAGCCTTGTTTTTTGAAATATCAATACATGTATGAATATATTTAACATAATCAAGTTAGAGATCAACCTTTCAATGATTTGTTGTTTAAGCCATGCAACCTCATAACCTTGATGGGTAAATAAGCTTACATAGAATCTAATATCCATACTCTTCCATAGCCTTGATGGATAAATGGGCTTACAGAGAATCTCATTTTACTGTAAATGATTCCTTCATTTATGCTGTTTTTTTTTTCCTACTTTTGACTTGTATAGTTTATATGCTGCTTTTTACTGACTTATTTTGGCATTCTATGACAGCAAGAAGAAGAAGAAGAGGTTGTGCGAATGAGAAACACCCCTGATTTCTTTAACAAAATAGTTGACAGCATTTGTCCGACAGTTTTTGGTCATCAGGAGATAAAACGAGCTGTTCTTCTTATGCTGCTGGGTGGTGTGCACAAGTTAACCCATGAGGGTATCAATCTTAGGGGAGATATTAATGTCTGCATCGTTGGAGATCCTAGCTGTGCGAAGTCTCAGTTCCTTAAGTAAGCTTACTGACATTGAACTTGTTTTTTCATGCATACCACTCAATTCCTTTGTATTTACATATCTAACATCTAGACTTCAATTTTTACATACACGCCACCTTGCATATGCATTAAAAGCTATATTTTCCTTTTTTTTTGAAGTTAAAATGATGGTATTTTGGATGTGATATGAAAATTTTGGGTGCTGTAAATGTAAAAAGTAGAGTTTAGGTGTTAGATATGTAAATATATTGGAATTGGCTGGTATGTTTGTAAATGCTCCTTTTCCTTACAAATGGTATTCACTGCACAACCATTCTGTTCTATTACTTGAATTTGAAGTACCATTTGTCTCAGCAATCTCTTTTGCTTCCTACAAATGCACTATAAACTTAACCATCAGCTCAATTTGTTTGCATTTTGCCATTTTCTCTGTAAAATTTCAGTTATAGGCTATTTTCTGTCATTAAAAAAAATTGCATTCTATTCTTGTCGTTTTCTGCTGAAATACTCAGGTGTTGTCTGGTTTTGTTAGACCAGTTAAATCATGGTCTTTTTTGTAAGATTGAGTGGAGTCATTAGCTTAAGCTTATCTTTTTAATGGCAACTTGTCCGCAGGTACACTGCTGGCCTGGTTCCTCGATCTGTTTATACATCCGGTAAATCTTCATCTGCTGCAGGATTAACAGCAACTGTTGCCAAGGAGCCAGAAACTGGCGAGTTCTGTATTGAGGTAATGATGCAAAAAATCCAAGATTCAGGTTTGTTTGGGACAATTTTCTGCTTGCATTGAGTTTCAGACCGGATCACAATTCTGTTTGAGGAATTGTTTTTTTGGCCAATTCTTAAAAATCTGGTGGTGAGAAGCCAATTTTTGCAACAAGATCTGATTAAGTGTGGTGACAATAGAAAGCTGCTACTTAAACCTTTTTGGAAAATAAAAATATTTATAATTCACACTCAACTTTCTAAAAATATAACTATACCATCATATTTTCACAATCATATTTATGAATTACTGAGGCCGTCCCAAATAGACCCCCAATCATAACATATTGCCAAAACTATTTTATCACTTTACCCATGGTGCTGCTGGCATTTTTCTTTGGATATTTTTGTTGGGAGAACTAGGCGAGTTGTCTAGCCTTTAATGTTTCCTTGTGCCGTTAACTTATCTTATCGACATGGAACTTCTCTCTTGTTTGTGTTTTTTAAATGACCATGTAGCATCACTTTCTGTGAATGTTTAAAGGACTTGTTAAATTTCATTCCAATTTCACGGCGCAGTGCTTAATGAATTTAAATTTTTCAAAATTCTTCGATTAGTTATGTCTAAGTTTAAGCTCACTTGATTCATTTGTAATATGACTTTTGGCAGGCCGGTGCACTAATGCTTGCCGATAATGGAATATGTTGCATTGATGAATTTGATAAAATGGACATCAGGGACCAGGTGATTATTTTCCATCCAATTTAGCAAATTTCTTACTGTCATATAATTCACACTTTTTGGACTTAGGTTGCCATACATGAAGCAATGGAACAACAAACAATAAGCATTACAAAAGCAGGCATTCAAGCAACATTGAATGCCAGAACATCCATTCTTGCTGCAGCAAATCCTACTGGTGGACGTTACGACAAGTCAAAGCCTTTGAAGGTCAGCATATGCAATTTGAATATTAAGGGGCATTTACATACATATCACCCAATTCTTATGTATTTACATATCCGACCCCTGAACTTCACTCTTTGCATTTACAACACCCAAACCTTTCACATCACATAAAAAATACCACTATTTTGATTTTTAAGAGGTGAAATAGGTAGGAATTGAGTGGTATGTATGTAAATCTTTTATATGGAATGTGATACTGTTAAAAGAAAGAAAATAACGCTTATTTTTATGTCTTGTTCTTTTGAACAGTATAACGTGGCTTTACCTCCAGCTATTCTTTCGAGATTTGATTTAGTATATGTTATGATCGATGAACCGGACGAGAACACCGACTACCGTATCGCCCATCATATTGTGAGAGTGCATCAGAAACACGAAGAAGCATTATCCCCTTCTTTCACCAACGCGGAATTGAGACGCTATTTAGCTTATGCGAAGTCATTAAAACCTCAGGTTCATTCATTGGCATCTTTATTTAATTACATTTGTTTTAAATAAGATTTATGTGTATATATACATATTTATATATATATATATATAAAGAATGGTCAGAGGCTATGATACGAGCCCCCAACTACCCTCATGTGCTTAATTACTCAATCTCGTACTGCAAGGCAGATGCACTCAAGAGAGATCAAACTCGTGACCCCAAGGGATTTATGCAAAACTGCACTTCCAAAGAGTCACGGCGAGCAACACACACCTCTCTCTCCCTATATAAATATTCATACACACACACACACACACATGAAAGTTTATTTCTTTTTAACAGTTAAAATGATGATATTTTTTATTTGGTATGAATGATTTGGGTGCTATGAATAAAAAAAAAAGTAAAATTTAGGTGTTACATTGGTAAACATATAGGAATTGGGTGGCATGTATGTAATTGCCTCTCTAAATAAATAGGTGGCCTATTTCCTAATGAGATCTTTTTGTTGCAGCTGAGCACTGAAGCTAGAAGGGTGCTGGTTGAATCATATGTAGCTCTTCGCAGAGGCGATGCAACTCCTGGAAGCAGGGTTGCTTATAGGATGACTGTGCGGCAGCTCGAGGCGCTGATCAGGTTGTCGGAAGCCATTGCTAGAAGCCACTTGGATACATTGGTGCGTTTTATTGTAAATCTATTTAATTACACAAACAGGAATCTTAATTCAGTTATATATTTTACAAGGAGTAAAATGTCAAAATGATCTTTTGATTTTTTGCAGGGGATTATTTAGTCCCAGGGTTTATGAAAGTGTCAAATCAGTCCCATATTTTTGTAATATGGACTGAAATAGATTCCAGAGGATTGTTTTTGCTCCCCCCAAGCCCCCCCATTAAAAGAGCTCGGGGATTAAATTAACACTTCTGTATACTCTGGGACTAAAATGATCCTCTGCAAGAAGGGTTCATTTTGACATTATTCTCATTTTACAAGATTTCCTTTACAATTTTTGTGTTTTTGTTGCCTAGGTTCTTCCAGCTCATGTTCTCATGGCAGTGAAGCTGCTCAAGACATCTATTATAAGGTGAGTAGTTTACCTCTCATGGTGGACGGTGTTTTCCTTTAGCTGCTTTTCTATCTGCTGATGTTGACGCATGAAAATCATGCCGTGCAGTGTTGAATCAAGCGAGATTGATCTATCTGATTTTCAAGATGAGGCTGAGGACAATAGAGATGGTGCTCAAGATGCTGCAGAAGCACCTTTAGATGATGGTCAAGCATCAGGAAATGGTGGTTACTGTTTAAATCAGTAATGTTCAATCTGATTTGTTACAAGGCTAAGCCTTTTTGCGCATGACATGTTACAGGTGGTGAGCAAGCAACTGATAGTCGACAGAAGAAGAAGATGGTAATAACTGAAGAGCATTTTCAAAGAGTTACTCAAGCGCTGATCATGCGTCTCAGACAGCACGAAGAGACAGTAATGCAAGATGGTACTAAACATTCACCTTATTTGTATACGTTAACGATCATTAAAACTTTTGGTTTTATTGGTGGGATCTCGATAAACATAAATTAACTTTAAAGCTGAATTAATTACATGTTTCTAGAGAACAAACCATAGAAAGTAAAGACACCTTTTTTTTTAGCTGCTTTTCTTGCATATTTAAAATGCATGAGAAGAACAAGTCCGTAAGGAAAATAAAAGCATGAATTGATCGTTTGAAATTTGCTTGCTTTCTCCATGTTGAAAATATCTCTGAGCTTTGTTTCTATTGAAAGTATTTGCTCCAAAAAAAAATCCTTTCATTTCATTGATGACGGGCTTATATAGAATCTTACAATTGCAACATTTACAAATAAATTCTTAGATTTTAGCTATTTACAAGACCCTACATTAGATACAAATCTCAACACTCCCCCTCAAGATGGAAAAAAGATATTCACTATGCTCATCTTGTCACATAACCTAGACAAATCTAATGAGATAAGTACTTTGGCGAGCCTGTCGGCGGGCCTGTCAGCCACTTGCTCTCCAGTGGCCACATGACTTAGCTTCAGTAATTTTTATTCAGTTTTTCCTTGATGAAGAAACTATCAATCTCCACATGTTTGGTTCTATCATGTTGCATCTGGTTGTTGGTGATGCTGATCGTTCACTTGTAGTACCACAACTTTATTTGAGCTCCTTGGCCCACCTTGAGCTCTACCAACAAAGCTTTCAGACACATCAACTTGGCAACTCCTAATGCCACGACCCTATACTCTGCCTCTGTTGTTAATTTCGGTACTACCAATTGTTTCTTACTCTTCCAAGAGACGAAGTTGCCCCCTACGAATATGCGATATTCAATTGTGGACCTTATGTCACTAGCACGATAGCCCAATCAGAATCACAAAAGCCCTCAATATCTAAATGACAATTCTTCTTGAATATCAACCATTTCTCTGGTGCACTCTTCAGATATCTCAGGATTTGAAAAAAAATATTCCGTCCGGACGTGCGGACGTTCGCATATCCGGACAACGAACTATCGGGCTCCACATTTCCCGTCGATGAGGTATGGCGACGTGGCGTTCGGTGGTTGGTCTTCCGAACGTGTGGTGTTCAGACGAAATATTTTCTTTAGAATCTTATACACTGCATCCATATGATCTTTTTTGGATCATGCATGTAGTGACTCACCACACTTACTGCAAAAGAGATATTGGGTCGAGTGTGGCATAGATAGATCAGATGGCCCATCAGCCTCTGGTATCTCTCACGATTAACTGATTCACATGTCTCTGTGTTGAGCTTAACCTTCTGATCAATTCGAGAGACTCCAGGTTTACTCCCTCACATACCTGTCTTCGTGAGAAGATCCAGTACATACTTTCTCTGGGATAAAACCTCATACTTTTTATGAGGGGATCCTCATATTCATGGGTCACTTCAATCCCAAGAAAATATCTGAGCTGACCTAGATCCTTTACCTCAAATTGCTTCCTCAATCTTCCCTTAAGTTGAACAATCTCTGCCTCATTATAACAATGATAATTATGTTATTCACATACATGAGTATGGTAATGTGACATTTATGTTGCTAAAAAAACACCGTGTGGTCTGTATTGATCTGCTGGTATCTCATGCCAATCATCGCCATTCTAAACTTGTCAAATTGAGATCGAGGAGATTGTTTTAAGTCATACAGTGACTTTCTGAACCTACACACCTTGCCTGCTGTCTGGGATGTACTAAAACCTGGTGCTATCTCCATATATACCTACTTTAGGAGCTTCCCATAAAAAAAAATATTCTTCACATTCAATTGGAGTCTCCATCCATCATTCACTGTTAGATAAACCAGTGTCCTCACCGTACTCTTCTTTGCAACTGGTGTAAATGTTTCATCGTAGCGAAATCCATACATCTGACTGTACATTTTTGCCACTATTGTTTTTTACCTTTCCATCTTCTAATATGGAGTTTGATTTATCGTGAAGATCCACTTGCATCCAATTGTCTTCTTCCTTGCTTGTGGTTATAAAATCTCCCTTGTTTGGTTTTTATCAAGAGCTATAAGCTCTTCATGCAGTGCCGCTTTCCATTTGGGATCTAACCCGCTAACATTTGGGTATAGAAACAGAGTCCAATGATACAATGAATGCTCCATGTAGGTAGAGGATCAAGAATGATGCACCACAAAGAAAAGAAAATGAAAAAGAGAAGAAATCATAAAAAAAAAAAAACACAAAAATTGATATGATCAATTCAACTTCCACGAGGGAGTATTCATTCAATCATCTATAAATCATAGAATCCATATTTGTTGTGTACAAATAAAAATGTTTATTGATTTTCTTGAAAATTAAATGAACTTATGAGCAAAGAAAAAGCTAGTAAGTACTCTTACATAAAATTACTCCTCTCTCCTAGATACAAACTACAAAGACAAACCAAACTAGAAGCCCAGCTAATGTTTCTTGCCATTGTTGTAATCCCACAACCATCATTTTCAGTGAAAAATCAAAATTGAGATATATACAATTTAAAAAATTTAAATTGCGAGTATTTTGTTTATCTTGCATGACACCTCAAGCTGAGATGGTATGCTGCAGAAGCCTCGAAGTATGGCTTATGAAATCCCATAAATTTGACCTCTTTATACATAAACAAACAGACACATACGAGAAACAAGAGCATGTATCCAAAGATGTATTTCTGTTTTATGTGGATTGATGTGGTATTTCCAATCTTTTATTTTGTTATGATTTTCTTGATTCAATGCTGTTGCAAAACTGGATCTCCTTTGCCTCTTGGAAGCTGAGCACTTTAAGTTTTGAAATCTCTAATTGGTTTAGCATTTTGCAATCTATAACAATAGTTAGAACTTTCCAAAGCATATTTGTTTCATAGAAAGACTACTCTATTGATACTAGAAGTGCATTTGTTATGATTTTTTTACGCCCAAAGTGGTCTTCTCGCTTTGAAGATTTTAAGGATACTATTCGACATTGGAATATACTATACGATGAAAATTTGATTCATCTGATTGATCACATGAGATTGATATAATTAGCTCAATGCTGTTGATCATGCAACACTTGCACTCTCGCTTGGAGGCCGACTCCATGCTTTCCACTAACACTTCTCTAATTATGTTCAATTTTCATGCCGCAGCGTTGATGCAAATATTAGTATTCAAGTAATATAAAGAATGAGAAATGTTTTTTGAAAGCAATAATGAACTTTAAATCATTCGTATTCAAGGTAGGTAAGGAAGACTAAGAAGAATGGAAAATACAAAGGAGCTACTATGGTAAGTTGAGAAATCTTTCACCTGATTGTAGGCATGAAGGATTGGTGAAGCTTTTGACTTAAGCTATTGATCTGCTTGCCTAACCTTCAATCTGAATCGTCCCATGGATTTTATAAGTGTTACTGGTAAATCATTACTAGACAATTTAGGCCATCTCCAAGATCATATACGACGGACTATTTGAGGGAAAGGGGGAAGGCTCTTTTTGTACAAAATACATGGTGAACTTTGGTTGGGTGTTACCTACCAACAAGTTTATGATGGATGGCTTTATAAGTGGAAACTGTTGTTTTTTAAATAAAGTGAAAAAGTAAATTGAACAAATGCTCAATTTTGGCCCTGGGAAACAATAACAAGGCCACTTGTCTTAAATTCAGGCCAGTACAACACTCATGCACATTGATCTACATGTTGCACCAAAGCTTTCTGTTTGCTTTATCTTTTCACAATTTTAGTCTTCCTTAGCTTTCTGTTTGCTTTATCTTTTTACAGTTTTAGTCTGCCTTAGAGCCCCAGGATTCAAATACGTAAAATATTTAATGTTAATAAGTTGATTTGCAGGGAGTGGTTTGGCTGGTATGAGGCAGGGGGATCTCATTGTATGGTATGTGGAGCAGCAGAATCTTCAAGGAACGTACAGTTCTACTGATGAGGTGCGTGAAGAGGTCAAATGCATCAAGGCCATCATTGAGGTATGGTTCTATCTATTTCTTTGCTGATATCAATTTACAGGCATTATTGGTGAACTCTAGCAAGTATAACTTTTCCTCAGTTAAGATTTGGAAGTTAAGGGACCTTTTGGGATCATTTTTTTATATTGATTTTATTTTGTTTACGTTTTTACTATGTTATAACATATTTAGTTGTTTTTTAAAAAACTCAAAATAATATTTATCTATCTTGAGTGTTTAAAAAAAAGTTCATTTCCTTAAACGAGAATGGAAATATGCCAAAAATGCACTAAATAAACATATTTTGTTTAATTAAAAAAAAAATGATACCACCAATAAGCCCTAAAATTTTCATTTTTTTTTTTTTTTCAAATTTACCTTCTAGGCTTTGAACTCAAGATCCTATGAACAGTAACAAGCTCTCAACCACCGGTTAATTGGGCATTGTGAAAACTAATTTTTTTTGTAACTCATACAAGTTTCTTACCTAAAAACATCTAGTCAACTTTTATAAATTTATTACTTAGCAACTTCTAACAATTTCATTATAATATCTATCATCTTCTGTCCAAGAAATTGAAGCTTGTTTTTTATCATCTTTAAAAATTATATTATGGCGATAATTCTACTGCGTTGGAACAGTCCACAACTATGATAAAACAGAGAGAGAGGTTTAAGCTTTTAGCTATAGTAGAAAGATGTTCTTGCAACAGGGAAGATAAAAGCGAAAGAAGCTGTCGTCAACCCTAGTTAGTTTGCATCACGTTGTCTCTCTTAATTATTTAGAGAAGGTGACATTTCTATTCTTAACTCTATCTGAAAGAAATCTTTGATGTACTCTTTTAGGAGATACATGGCGATGGATTAGATTTAAGTTTGTAGGATTTAGTAAATCCACTAAATTCGGATTTAGGAAATCCTGGTTAAGATTAAATATCAAAAATTGTTTAGCAACAGATTTTAGTAAATTTAGTTGAATCCTGTCATACTGTTTGACAACCTGTATTAGGATTTAAAAGGTTGTTATGTTGATTAGAATAAAAAAATCATAATTAAACTTTAATTACTTTATTAATATGATTAAAATTAATTAAATTCAATTTAAATTTTAATTTATGAAATCCGCACCTTTATTTTCTTCAATTTAAATCTTTTAGCATATTGATTGCGACTTTATTGTGTCTTTATGCTTAGTTTTTGTTCAACTTCACTCTGAAAATTTATCATCTTGCTAACATCCTTATAACAATTCTATTATTCAAAATTAATCGAATGCAGAGGCTGATACACAGGGAAGGCCATCTGATTTTGATAGATGATGGATCAAGTTCAGCTGCAGCCTCGACCGAAGCCGGAGAGGCGAGGAGACCTTCTAGTGAGAACAGGATTCTAGCTGTGGCTCCTAATTATGTAATTGATTGAATTGAAGCTTTAGCTCTTAGAATGAGAAATTGAAATTTCTTGTTATTGTTTAGTAATATGGTTTGTAATATTGTATTAACAATACAATATTAGCTTAAAAAAATGGAGGCTGGCAGATTGAGATTTGCAGTTTATATGAATTTGTTGAAGTAAGTAGGGGCATTTTCATACATGCCACCCGATTCTTATGTTATGTACATATCTAATACCTAATTTTATTTTTACAGTAACATCAAAAGTCTCATTATTTATGTATTTATTAAATAAACTTTTCCAAATTGGAGGCCATGAAAGCTTGGCAAAAGTACAAATTTGCGATCCTCGTGCCCACCGACACGCATTTAAGTCGACAATTAAAAGCAATAGGAGTGTTTCCATGTACTTTCTTATATCATACTCTTTCCATTATTCATTTCTAAAGTGAATTAATATACTAGTTTTGTTGTCTATTATTTTAATTTTAATTATATTAAAAGAAGCAAACTCAATGATAAATGTATAAAATAAAAGTTCCATCTTCGTGGACAATTTACCAAAAATATTTAGCTATAATTTTTTAGAAAACTTACTTCAAATCGCCGGACATGGCCAAAGCAACTTTTTCTTTCTTTTTCTTCCCAAAGAAAATTGTTCTTAAAAATAGAATTCTTTTTTCTAACTAAATAAATTTTTTTTGGCAAAAAATAAATTTTTACAATTTCTTGCTCATCACTCCCCAAAAAAAAAAAATAAATAAAAAAATCAACAATTATTTAACATTCCATTAACCAACGAGAGTGCCAAATTATGACAAAATATTATATAAGAGTACTGATAGATATATAAATATATCAGTACTCAATAAAATTACATCATATCATGCATTAGAAATCGTGATCTAATATTTTTTTTTCAAAATTATAGAGAGAAATAAGGAGCGCATATTACGTCAGGACTCCAAAGGTAAAGATACATTCAGATTCAAATAGTCGCAGTGCTATAAGAATATTCCGCTGTGTTACAGGAATATTCTTATTTGTAAAAAAATAAATTATTATTTGAGTATTATGTGATGTTATTCGATTTTATTGTAGTGTTATTAAAATGTTCCCCTCGTTGCTTGATTTGGGGCCATGTTATTCGACATATTCTCATGTTATTTTAATTTCCACCCCGAATCAAATAGCATGGGGGAATATTCCAATAACACTTCATTCTCCACAAATAACGCTATGAAATATTCTTATAACATAATGACTGTTATAATCCGAAGGTAGCTCCAAGTCCTCACTAAATATTTTTTGAGAAACAAGAGAGGAATCCACAAGCAATCGCTGATAAAAATTTAACATGAGACCAAGAAATACGATCTTAAAATCTGAAGAACAATGTTCTGCTCAAAATGAAACTGAAGCCAAAAATCATGATAATTACTTAAAGATGGAGCTGAAGCCAGTTTTGCCGCGTTACAATTTCCTCACCAAATTGCCGCAGCTCTGATCCGAGCTCCCACCTTACCGCCGCCATCGCCTCCCCCCTCACCTTAGCCGCCATCTCCGCCAACCTTTCATCCCTCATCACCTCCTTCACCTTCATCGAAATCTCCTCCGCACCCACCACTCTTCCTTCCTTCCCAGCCCACTTCTCGCCACCAACGCCGCATTCACCCTCTGATCTCCAATTCTCGGCCATGCGAGCATCCTCACCCCCGCCGCCGCCGCCTCCATCACCGAATTCCACCCACAGTGGCTCATGAATCCGCCAACCGCACGGTGACCAAGAACCGCCTCCTGCTCCACCCACTCCTTCACAACTAATCCCCTGCCTTCCACTCTCTCCGCATACCCTTCCCCCAATAATTCCCCGATCTCCACCGCCTCGTCTCTGTCCACCTTCGCGCTTTTCACCAACCATAAGAACCGGACACCCGCTCATCTCCAGCCCAGCCCCCAATTCTCTGATTTGCTCCCTCGACATCGCCGTACGACTTCCGAAGCTCACGTACAACACGGATTTCTCCGGCTGTTCGTCGAGCCAGCGTAGTGCCGGCGAGGCAAAAGATGGCTGCTTTTTTACTGGAAGAAGAGGGCCTAAAGCAATTACCGGCGGGTATCCGGCGATGACCTCGCCGGAGTTGAGCGCAGCGAGTATATCAGGCTCCAAGGCCAAAAATGTATTGACGAGGATACCGTTTGCCTGAGTGAGCGCGCGACCGTTCTCCACGAATAGGGTAGTGAAGAGATGGTTGGGGTCATGAAGGGGCTGCGGGAGGGAGGAATTTGGAATCTTGAGAACGCCACCGGCGATGTTGATGTCAGCTCCGGTTGGATAAGGGAGGGAGTGGAAAACGGAGCTGAGAGCGAGCATGGAAGCAGAGGAGGTGAAAAGGACGAAGCAGGGGATATTTGCGGCTGCGGCTGCTGGAAGAAAGGAGGAAGCGATGGCGACGTCTACGATGAGGGAGGAGAAAGTTGGTGAGCAGGTGGAGATGAGAGCAGGGAGGAGGTGGGCGGAGCGGCGAACGGATTCCATTTGGAGGAAGAAGGGGTCGGCAGAAGGAACGAGGGAGGGGTCAAGAGGGGTGAGAGGGAAGTCCAGGAGGAGGGAAGATGGGAGGGAGGAGAGGAGGATAGATTCGGCGTCAGAGATGGTGGGGCGGAAGGCGAGGAGCGAGATGGAGATGCGGCGGTCGGAAAGTGCGGTGGCGAGGCGGACAAAGGGAACGTGGTGGCCCATGCCGGAGCTCGGAATGAGGAGCACGCGGGAGTGTTTACTATCGCAGGAGGACATGGCGGCGGAATTGCTGGATGGATGATGCTAAGCAAAGCTGGACGGCGTTGCTATTGGGCAGAACAAAGGCAGAGGACTGGTAGGTTGGAAATCTCATTTTATAGTATTTTAAGGGTACAATATGTAAATACAAAGAAATCGAGTGGTATATGTGTAAATTTTCTTGTCAATTTTCTTTGCACATTAATTTTAGCCCGATGGGAAGGAGTGGACTAGAACTATCTTCAAATGCCATTCAGCTAGCTCCACGTCCACAGAAAGTCTAGAGGCATTGTGGATCAAATTTCAATCGATTTAAATTTATACCACAAATCTTACGTATTTACAGATCTAACATATAAACATTCGTCTAGGGCTGTAAAACGGCTCGTTGTTTCCCAACAGTTCGTGTTTGCGTCGTCCATTAAGCTTAACGAGCCGAACCCGAACAAATTCTTAAGCTCGAAATATAAACGAGCAGAACACGAACACATATTTGTTTTCTTTTGTTCTGCTCAAATTGGCTCTTAAAGAAATGAATAAATTAATAAATCAATAAAAATATAAATATACTCAATAATCCGGGGTGTTATTAACACCACAGTGTTATTAGAGTGTTATTCATGGTGTTATTGGTGTTATAGTTGTTATTTTGTGGAATATGTTTTACCGAGCTTATTTCGAGCCGAATACGAGCCGAACACGGACAATAATATCTTATTTGAACCGAACACGAACATAATGTTCACGAGCCATTATGAACACGAGACGACGCTCAAGCTCAGCTCGTTTACAACCCTACATTCATCTTTATATTTGAACCACTTTGGTGCTATAAACATATGCATATGAATGAAGAAAAAACAAGTGATAATAGTATTTTTTGACGTGATATTAAAGATTTAAGTGCAATGGATGTAAATATGAAGGTATAGATGTTAGACATGTAAATACATAGGAATTATGTGATATGTATATAAAAGCAGTAAAATAATTAACGATTTAATAATTATATATAAAAATATATAGGATATTTTGAATTGTATAAATATTAATGAGAATAAGACATTGGATCCTGATTTATTGGTGGACATGTCTACTATACTTTTAACACTTGAGGAAAAAGAGAGAGGACTCACGTGAACTTAGCTTGATCTTTAGAGAATGGACATTTTAAAAAGTATCTCCCCAAAATTTTTGAACTCAATATTTATAATTTTTGGGATACTTTTGGCTTAAGCACATGAACTTATATAAAATAATAATGAAATATAGATATATATTAAGTTATTTGTGACCATGATGCTAAAATATGGGGGTCATGCCCTCTGTTATTAGATCTCACCATTTTCTGTAACTTATATGGAGGATATGACGCCTTAGGGCAAGTTGTAAGCTGAGAATAGTCGAACTGGTAATTTGCCATATGAGTTCATTCTCACGGAAATTATCTGTCTTTGTTGCGTCAAATAGCAAGTTGAAGATGCATTAGGTAAATGATGTTAGTTATGTCGGACTACCTACTTAAACAAGCCCAATCTAAAAATTCTTCACGGGGCTTACCAGGTAGCTATCAAGTTATGATTATGTCATCAATTTTTTATGCCCATAGTGGGACTTAGAGTTAAATTTGGTTCACTATAGAATGATGTTTTAAGTACAGAGTAAAGTGTGTCAATTTTGAAGATGAGGAGATTCACCTCGGTTAATGTTTATGAATTTTAGGAAAATTAATAGTTTTGAATATAAAATGTTTCAAGAACTAGTGTTTATCCCTTACTATTAAGAAAATCTAAAGAAAGAACTAAGTTATATCTCTAATTATTAAAGAGTTGACATTGGATTTATATCTGAATCATGCCTAAGGAATAGAGCTCAGACGAAGAAAAAGTGAATAGTTTGAGGAATGGGATAGAAAACCTATGTGAGGAAGAGAAATTAGAGAAAAATTCACTGGTTTTGAGATTTCTTTTTTCTTGGACCAAAAAATCAAGAAAAAAGAGTCCTCTATTAGATTTAAGTCCCTTTACTTAAAGTGGTTAGACTTTTTGTAATAGTTGTATTTGTGCCTGTCCCACCAAAAATTTGAAGCGAAGAGCCCTTTGAGTCTTGGTCGCCCTTTATTAGCTATGATTTATAACTTTGAGAAGAATGGACATAAAGTCAATTCATGTGAAGAATAATTAACTAACTTCCAACATCTTACTTCAATTGTAAGGCACATGCTTATCCTTGAACATTCGCCCCTGATCGCTCGACCATCTATCACTTCGCTCCAATCACTCAGCTTTGGTTACTTATGGTTTGTTCTCAATATTTTTATTTTTTAAGAAGTCCTTAGTTTGTCTATTATCTTATAATTCTCTTTTCCGAGTAAATCTCTTTTCTGAATCAAATGAATAATTTGGATAAGACAGGAATCAAAAGATAAGGACATACGCTAATGAAGACAAATGAGAGAAAAAAACGTGGAAAATTTTCATAAGGTAAACCTTGTGTGATAGCCCAAAAGCGTACATCCAAAACATGATCAAGACACGAAGGTAATGTACATATAAATATTCAATATGATTCAACACATCGTGACTGCTCGAGCGAGGTACAAATGATGGAACGACGGACACTGAAAAACGATTTAAATACCATACAACATGCAAATGACAAACTTGTGTCAAATGCAAAATGATACAAACGAGTGGACACAAATTTTGCACTCAATAGGTTCAATGGCTATATAGCATGACCCAAATTGAGCACAATGTGAAATGTTTACAACTTTCAAATGTGATGCCATAAGAGGTGATGTGGAATATTCTCCGTTTAGGAGATTTAAATGACGACAGGCTAACCGTGCTAGCCACCACTCATCAAAAAATATGCAAGTATCAAGCCACACACATATGGTGGCATATGTGTGCGTTGATACTGCAAGTGTTGGTGCTCTAGGAGACACCACGTGCAAGTAAATGCCAAAGGCAGACTTGATTTCTCATGCAATATATATATATATATGAATCCAAGCACGCAGTCATGGCATGCAATAGATACAAAGACAAGCAGAAGAAGCACAATATGTAAATGAGATTGGCCTTTTAACCCATTGGATCAACCGGGGCGGTCAGCAGGGTCTCACGACCAACGGGGTTTGGTCGGGCCAAGTGGCTGATCAAACCAAAGTTTGGTTGATCGGATTTTGGTGGCAGACTGAACCAAATTAATCATCTGATTAGGCCTTGATGAACAATTAAAACCAAAGATTGATTAAATGAGCCTCAGTGGTCGATCAAACTAAATTAATTGGTCGATCGGGTCGGGATAGCCGATCGAAGCGAAGTGGTTGATTGGCCTGGCCATGGTAGCCAATCAAACCAAATTGATCAGTTGATCGAGCCTTGGTGGCTGATTGAAATTGACGATTGGTTGATTGAACCAACTTGATAGGTCAATCAGTCCAGGTCGGCTGATCAAACCAAAGTGGTTTGTTGATCAGGCCTTGATGGTCGATCAAACCAAATTGATTAGTCGATCGAGCTGGGGCTGCCAATTGAATCAAAGTGTTTGGTTGATAGGGCTTTAGTGGCCACCAAATTGATCGGTCAAACGAGCCAGGGTGGCCGATCGAACATAAATGGTTGGTTGACTGGACCTTGGTGGCCCATCAAACCAAAATGATTGATTAATCTGGCCTTGGTGGCCAACTAAAACTAAATATTGGTTGATTAGGACTTAGCGGTCGATCAAACCAAATTGGTGGGTTGATTGAGCTGGGGGCCGATTGAATCAAAGTGGTTGGTTGACTGGGTCTTGGTGGCCGATCAAACCAAATTGATCGATCGATCGATCCAAGATGACCAATCAAACTGAAGATGTTGGTTGACTGGACCTTGGTGGTTGATCGAGCCAAATTGATCGATCAATCATGTCGGGGCAACTGATTGAACCGAAGTGGTTGGTCGATCAGACCTTAGTGGTTGATCAAACCAAATTGATCGATCGATCATGTCGAGGCAGCTGATTGAACCTAAGTGGTTGGTCGATTGGCTTGGGGTGGCCAATTGAACCAAAGTGCTCATACGATTAAGGTGACATGCAAGATACACAAGCAATGATCTGAAGGCATTTGATATCAATTTTAACACATCCTACTCCTCTCACATAGGATTCTAGGCTTTGATTTATGGATTTAGAGTTAGGCTACCTCCAAATTTGATGAATGATGTGAGGAGTTTACTTCAACTCTTTAAAGAAAGCTCCTCAACAACTTGATGAATGAAATGTTCAAGGGGCTTTTTCATCCTCTAAGCTCTTGATGCTCCAATCTCTCCATATAATGATCTAGAGGTTTAGAAGAATAATAACTCGAGGAGTCGTAGGGATTTAATCAACAAAAAGCTTCCTAAGATATGGGGCTTTTTCTATAACACAAAATTCAGACCTAAAGCTTATTAGGAATAAAAAATGCAAGAGTTTTTTAATGGTTTTAACCACATCAATGTTGATGAAATATTCTCTTTGATTGCTCCTAGCTCCTACCTTGTTGGGAGGAAACTCTCCTGCTTCTTTGGGAGAGAAGAAGCTTTTTCTTCTTCCAAGTCGGATGAAGCTCTCCTCTTCCAAAAATGTGGTGATTTTCCTTCAAGAAGCTTCTACAAGGCCTCCCTTATGTTTTTTTTCAAGAGATTGAAAAAAGATTTAGGGCTGAAGATGAGGAGGAACAAGCTTTTCTTCCCTTTTTCTCAAAGCTTCCTCTCTAATGGTACGGCCTCCCCAAATACCACCCGAAGCCTCAAATGTTCTGCCCTAGGGAGTAGATATCCCTTGGCTCAAGGCAAGGAATGACCACTTGTCTCATTAGGAAGGAATTTAGATTACTCCTCATTCCATTTTTATGTTAAAAAAAGGTAAAAAGAGTTATTTAGAGTTTGAAGATCATTAATGATAGGATTTCGGGGACCGGTTGCGCGAAATAGCACGAGCTAGATGAACTGACATGGTCAACCCATAGATAGGTGTAGTCATGTCAATTAAAAGCTGTCACGAGTGTGATTTAGGTGCGGTCATGCCCGAGATCCGACTTAAGTATGCAGACTCATTGTCTAGACGGATGAAGATGAGATGGAGAGTGATATGGTGGAGTAAACTTGGTTGATGGAGGTTGTCGATGGTATTGAGTGTGCCCCATCTAATCCAAAACGCATTAAAACCTCACCACCTTCACCACAGGTTGTCAGCCTCGATGAGAGATATGCAACCAATTAGTTTCCTCCAATAAACAAGGACAGTCTCCCAAGTGAGAAGATTGTTGAGGATGGGTTGGAGTCGGTCCTCCTCCAGGCGGGGCACAAAAGTAAAGACAAGGCACCGATGAAGGGGGTGCCCTTTTGTAAGTGAAGAAGGTCAACTGATCGAAGGAGGACTTTATTGAATGGGTTCGTTAAAAGAGAAAATAGATGGTACGTTTGAGCTGGAGCAGTTATTAAGCCTTGGTGGATATGCCCAAGAATTGGAGTTGTGTGAGTCCTTATGTCGTTTGGTATGCTTTTAGTCCGAGCAATACTACATTCTCTTTGTCCATGCCTACCTCCTCTGAAGGGGATGGACTTGAGTTTTTTAGCATTGGAGGTCATTCATCTTCTGACAGTCGGATGCCAGGCTACCCACACAAAGGGGTGTTAATTTAGCTTGAAGATCATCAATCTCTCAAAAAGTGATTCCAACTTTAATTGGAATTGAGACCGAGCTATGCGTCAAAACCTGGGATAAAATTTTTTTAAGACTTTTTTTGAGCCATACACGAATGGGCTCAAACTAGCTCGAGACCAGCTTGAATTATTTTTTATTTATAAATTATATATAATGCTAAATAAAATCAACTACATCGAGATACAAGCCAAATTCGAATTGGAATGGATCCAAATAAGTCAATTAGAGCCATTTTGTTTCAGTTTCGACCTGGTCGAGTCAATTTTGAGTTGTAATGGACCCAAATAACTCAAATATGAGTTTGCTAGTTTCGATTTAGAGTCCAATCAGACTTGATTTAATTTAAAGCCAAGTTGTTTTGAAATTGAACATAAAGAGCCATGAGTCAATTTTGAATCTAACTCAATTAACTTCAAGCCCTATCTGGGCTCAAAATCTCGAGCCCGACCTTGCTTGGCTCAAAATTGGCTCTTTAACATATCTACCCACACCTTGAGGTCTGAGTTCTGGCACCTAATAAAAGAAGGTAGAGGGAGACAAGGATTTGATAAAAGTTGCGGATTTGTCAATTATATGATGAGATTTTCCTCATTTTCTTTGAATGTAAAATATTTGTTGTTACAAAAGAAATGAAAACTTACATTTTGTTGATTGATGTGAATGATATAGCTAGTACAAGATATTTTGGAATCTAGTATACGATGAATGCAAATAAGTCTCATTGTAACAGGAGCTTGATAATAGAACATATGAAATTAATCTGTCTCAATAAAGCCACCAATTAGATGTCAGCTATATATTTGCTCACTCGATCGAGTCCTGACACGATTTGTTCTCTATTTCAATAAAATGAATATCATGAATATAGTTGCGTCTGACTTGAATCTTACACCATTCATACTCCATTGCGGTCTCTCGGCTAAGTTGTCATCTTATACGGACTGTGTCTTACGCCATATTCATTGGAAAATATAGTTGACAAACATGCACATAATTTGGCACGAGCTGCTTAACGAGCCGAACACGAGCTGCTTACGAACAACGAGCCAAATTGACAGCCCTAGGTGACAAACATGCACATAATTTGGGAGTAATTTGGAAGAAAAATAAATATAAACTAAATATCAACATAAAAACTCAATATTTATTTATTCGATAATCAGGGAACACCCAGCTCATAAGCTGTTGCCATTACAATTTATTTGCCAAATAGCGCCAACTCAGATCCGAGGAGCCACCTTCCTGAGCTGCCGAAGTCGCCTTCGCCCGCACCTTTGCCGTCGTCTCCGCCAACTTTTCATCCCCCATCACCTCCTTCACCTTCACCGAAATCTCCTCCGCAGCCACCACTCTTCCTTCACCTCACCCCCGCCGCCGCCGCCTCCATCACCGAATTCCACCCACAGTGGCTCAAGAATCCGGCCACCGCACGATGACCAAGAACCACCTCCTGCTCCACCCACTCCTTCACAACTAATCCCCTGCCTTCCACTCTCTTCACATACCCTTCTCCCAATAACTCAACGATCTCCGCTGCCTCCTCTCTGTCCACCTTCGCGCTTTTCACCACCCAAAAAAACCGACACCCGCTCATCTCCAGCCCAGCCCCCAATTCTCTGATTTGCTCCCTTGACATCGCCGTACGACTTCCAAAGCTCACGTACATCACCGACTTCTCTGGCTGTTCGTCGAGCCAGCGCAGTGCCGGCGATGCCAAAGATGGCTGCTTTTTTACTGGAAACAAAGGACCTAAAGCAATCACCGGTGGGAGTCCGGTAATGACTTCGCCAGAGTTGAGCGCAGCGAGTATCTCAGGCTCCATCGAGAAAAAAGTATTAGCAATGATACCGTTCGCCTGAGTAAGCGCCCGGCCGTTCTCCATAAATTGGGTTCTGAAGAGATGGTTGGGGTCATGAAGTGGCTGCGGGAGGGAGGAATTCGGAATCTTGAGAACGCCACCGGCGATGTTGACGTCAGCTCCCGTTGGATAAGGGAGGGAGTGGAAAACAGAGTTGAGAGCGAGCATGGAAGCAGAGGAGGTGAAAAGGACGAAGCAGGGGATATTTTCAGCGACGGCGAGTGGAAGAAAGGAGGAAGCGATGGCGACGTCTACGATGAGGGAGGAGAAAGCTGGCGAGTAGGTGGAGATGAGAGAAGGGAGGAGGTGGGCGGAGCGGCGAATGGCTTCCATTTGGCGGAAGAAGGGGTCGGCGGAAGGGAATAGAGAGGGGTCAAGAGGTTTGAGGGGGAAGTCAAGGAGGAGGGAGGATGGGAGGGAGGAGAGGAGGATAGATTCGGCGTTGGAGACGGTGGGGCGGAATGCGAGGAGCGAGATGGAGATTCGGCGGTCGGAAAGTGCGGTGGCGAGGCGGACAAAGGGAACAAAATGGCCCATGCCGGAGCTCGGGATGAGGAGGACGCGACGGAGTTTGATGTCGCCGGAGGACATGGCGGCGGATTTGCGCGACATATTCTTGCAGGGGACAGTCTGTATGAGTCGGTAGATACAGATACAGCGAAATTTCCCAGATACAGGGGACTGTCGTTATCTTATCAGCATTTATAACGAGAGGTCATCGTAATTTGAAATAATAAATTACTATATTACTATATTACTATCTAGGCTCGGAACAAATCATGTAAGAACATTTTTTATAGAATGGATTTTAAAATTATACATAAAAAAAAATTCGAATCGAGTAATCTTTTAAGCTCATTTAACAATATAAAAAATCTACTACAACAATCAATAATTTATTCATAGTTGATGGTAGTTGTTAGCATGTGATTGAATCTAGCTCAGAGGTCAGGCTGTTAAAATGGTTCGTTGTTCGCAAATTACTATTGTTCGACTCGTTAAAAATCTCGTGTTCGTCTCCTTCGCTAAGTTAACGAGCCGAACGCGAACAAAGATTTATTTGTTCGCACTCGGCTCGTTTTGGCTCGAAATACTACTCATCAATTATTTATCTATATATTGATGAATAGTATATTTTAAAATTTTAATTGACTACAAGTCTATAAAAAATTATAATCAATTAAAAGTATTAATCAAGAAAATATAATAAAAATTATTAAATTAGATCGAGAAAATGTTCTAATATAAACAATAATTTCAAAATCTTGCACCAATCCTTTACATCTTATGGCAGGGCTGTCAAAACGAATTTTTGTTCGTGAACGGCTCGTGCTCGGCTCGTTTACACCCCTACTTAGACGTGGGGCATGGCCAATTTAATTATATAAGCAATGCTTATATATTATAAAAGAAAAATAAAATCTTTGTTTAATAAGAATATATATTAAAAATATAGAAGTGATAAGATATAATAAAATTCTATGCAAATAACTCAAAAAGATACCAAAAAAAAAAAAAAAGAAAATCATTAGGTGTGACCTAATTAAAATAATTTACTATTTAATTGACATTACAATATTCCTAATTCTCTCCTTAAATAAAATGAATGAGATTACAAGTCTAATTCTCTCCTTAAATAAAATGATGGATTCAAAGCAGATCGATCAACACCAGACAACTTGCATCTTTGCTTTACCCATCAGTTTGCGGGTCTCTAAGAGAGGTGAGAAGGTGAACACTTCCTACGCGAACGAGCTAGTATTTTATTAGGACAAGTTCCAACTCGACCTCCAAATGCCCCTCTACGATGAACCGGCGAACATCTCTGATTCGAAGCGATTTTTCTAGCAAAGTAATCCCAAATTTAATCTCCATCCTTATGAACATGTTCATGCTTTTGCGTCGAATGGTCACCGCCTAGTCGATCAAATTTTCAATGTTCTATGTTCTTTGCGCACCTACTTGAAGAAATTTGTTCAATTTACTTCGTGGCCCAAGATTCATTATAAAGATTTGGAGAACAAAGTAAAAGATTGAAAGCACAAGTAGTATTTTGTTTATATAGAAGCTGACTGCCCAACAGGGAAGAGTCCGCTTCCACACCGATGATGACTAAGTCGGAGCCACCTTACAACTTACTACAACAAGCATATCGAGTCATGTGCACGATGCTCAACATGCACAAGGTACTTGAAGGAGAGGTTATTGACGATGTGTAAGCATCATACATCTGTGGTGCCATATCTGAGGAAGGGTAGGCGTTTGTTGATGCTATTCAAGAGGAGATTGATGCGGCCTTGTCCAAGAAGGGTCAAGAGGGGAGACCGAGATTGGCTTCAATCTCAATGAGTATGAGCAAAAAATTATAGTCAATTTTCTTTTTGATTGAAGGATTAAGGCTTTGTTGTTGTTGTTGTTGTTGTTGAATTTTCTTTTTGATTTTTCCCTCTACTATATTTGTTCAAAAGGTGGGCTGGGCTGATTCTAATCAAGAGAAAGGGGTATAACGAGAGACTGATGAGTAATTTTATCTCTCTTATAAATACACCAACGAATGATGAGAGCAAGAAGACGACTGAAAATGAGATGGGGAGTGATGGAGACTAATATAGTGGAATCGAGTTGGTTGATTGTGGCTGTCGATGGTATTGGGGGTGCCCCATTAAATACAAAACTCATTAGAACCTCCCCACCTTCACCACCTTCACCACCTTCACCACCTTCACCACCTTCACCATAGGTTGTCAAACTCCATGAGAGATTTGTAACCAAGCAGTCTCCTCCAATAAGCAAGGGCAAGCTCCCAAGTGAAGGGATTGTTGAGGAAGGGTGGGAGTCCGTCCTCTTCGAGGCAGACCACAAAAGGAAAGACAAGGCACCAATGAAGGTGGTGCCCTTTTGTAAGTGAAGAAGGTTAGCCGATCAAAGGAGGACTTTGTTGGAATGGGCTCCTTAGAAGAGAAGAGATATGGTGCGTTTGAGTTGGAGCGGTCGTTAAGCCTTGATGGATATGTCGAAGGATTGGAATTGTGTGAGTCGCCATGTCGTTTGATATGCGTATAGTCTGGGCAGTTTTATCTTCTCTCCGCCCATGTCAGCCTCCTCTGAAGGGGTGGACTTGAGTTTTTTAGCATTGGAGGTCACTTGTCTTCAGACAGTCGAATGACAGGTCACTCACACATAGGGGTGTTAATTTAGTTTGAAAATCATTAATCGCTCATTTTAGAATTTTAACTCGGATTGAGGCCATATCAAAAGAAACAAGCCAAGCTATGCGTCAAAACCTTGGATGAAATATTTTTCGAGCTGATTTTGAGTCATAAACTCCGTTCGCAATTTATTATATTACGCGGCCGTGGGATCGAACCAGCGGCCTGCGTTCTCAAAAAGAAAAGTTACGTGCTTATCCCTTCTCCTCCCTCGCTCGACCTTGTCTGCCCTAGATTGCCTTTGTTCGTCATGCGTTCCGCTGGTTTCACCCTCCATCCTTCCTCTTTCTCATTTTTCTTCTACATCGGAAGCCGGTCATCTAGCCGTCTCTACTTCCCTTCTCTTAACGTGATGTGCCTGAGCGGGCCAATGACAATTGCCATTAGCTTCTACCTTTTTTTTTTGTTTATAATGCTTTTAATGGCTTTGACTTCCCGTTGAGCTCCTTTATCGTCGTATTTTTAGCAGATTTTCTTTCTCCAATGCCATCCATTGAGATGGCCCAATTTTTGTGGTTGGGAGTCTGTTCTCTTGTATTGGATTAGGTCAAAACCAATTTATTTCATTGATTAGGGAATGTGCTTCATTGCTATGTCTGGCTGGGGCTGATTGCTATGAAAGGCTTATTAGATTGGAAAAACAAAGCGTTATCAAGGTGTTGGCGTCCTGCTTCTGGCTGATTGCTATGAAAGGCTTAAAAGAAATTTGATTACTTTTTTAAATGCACCAATGATATATATATATATATATATATATATATATATATATATGTTCATATGAAAAGACACATACGCATGTATACATTGACTAAATGCTTCATTTTGCTTTTATAAAGGGTAATTCAACAATTATCTGTTAATATACTCAACTGATAGAGACAAACATATTCTTAAACATCTTGCTCTGCTACGATCACGAGCTGCTGTTCGTAAACATCTTGCTCTGCTACATTAAACTACAAAATTCGTTATGGAAAGACCAAAGACTGATTGTCGGCTCGCAATTGGCTCGTTAAATAAAAATTGAGAAAAATAGATGTAAAGTGTGGGATTCGAACCTGGATCAAATATATAAAAAAAGACACTAAACACGTTGTCACATGAGGTGTTATGATTTAAAATTAGACATAAATATATATAATATATTATTATATAAATAATATATGTAATATATTTTTATATAAAAAGTTATATAATTTTTTTTCGAGCCATTTCGAGCCGAACACGAGCGAACAAA